>NW_019384708.1:927850-975841 GCF_000671375.1 Centruroides sculpturatus | reverse complement strand
AATTATATTATAATTAAATAATATATATATACATATATTCTTTTAAGAACTATAAATATTTCAAAGCAATTTTTTACTTTAATTTCATTGAGGAATATTTTATATATTTATATTATATTGATAGATCTACATTGAAATGTTAATTATCATTTGAATGTGAATAAATATTTTACTTTCTTCTGTTTTTACAGTTTCTGTATTTATTAAATTTTAAATCGTTTGTTGAAAAGTTTATAAATATATTATAAATATTTTCTTAAGCATTATAAAATAATCATTCATTTATGAAAATTTTAGTTCTTAAGCTTAATGAATCTAAAGAAGTCATTCAGTTTTTATCTAAATCAGTGGTGAAGGACATTCTTAAATTCTTTAATCAGAACACAACATTCCATTATACTAGGGGATATATAAATAACAACACAACAACTCAAAGCCCTATTCCAATCATTTAATTATAGCCCGATATTTAGGCGATCGTTTGGTAATTTAATATATACTAGGGGATGTTTATTTTGCATTGCTTAAGCGTTTACCGGTAAGTTCAGTATATAGCCTATGCACATAGGTAAACACGTAGGGTAAACTTGCCTAATTCGTATCCTTTAAGGAAAAACCATCATATTATCGAAATTAATAAACATAAATTATTTTTTATTTTAAGTAACTTTTATATGTGAAATATTTTATTGCTACCATAATCATAAATCTTATAAACTTCTGAGAAATAAACAATTTAAAAAAACACTAAAAAAGTACGATTTAGGACCATTCGTCTTAAATCGTATTGATATATTCTTAAATCGTACTTTGAGATCCTATCATTGATTTGCAGCCTTAAGAATAAAAATCTTAATCAATAATGTATTAATACGTGTGTATATTAACTCTTAACAAATTCGGCAGATGGTCGTCGCCAATTTTTGGCAGTCATCGCAGTTGTAATACGTTGTTTTTTTATTGGTTCCTGCGCAAAGTTCATGTACCCATATCTTACATTGTGTGCATTTGATCATACTTTGTTTTACGTCTTCTTGGCATAATTTACCAACTGTTATTTTCATCTTCTTGTTTCTTTTTTTTATTTTCCTTTTGTGATATTTTAGTAGTTTTACTTTTCTTTGCACCAAGATTCTTTGATACGTTTTTCTTCTTGCATTTCCAAGAATACCACGTATTGGAGATATTATTTGAAATGTCGTTCGAACTGTCTCTGTATTAGAAATGTTTTCTTTCATACCTAAAGAACATTCCTTCGCTTTCTCTTCTAGACATTGATCTTGCTGTTTTTCCGAAGAGTGAGTTGTTGGTACCTCAGAAAGTTGTGGGTACTCAACTTCTTCAGTCTGTTCTTCATCAGTAGTCTGATTGGATTGTGCCACACACGTTAAAGTATCTGTTTGTTCTTGCTGCCTTTCAGTTACGAGATTCTGGGAGACTTTCGCCGATTCACTTAGATTAGCATCTTCGTCAAGAACAACATATTCCTCATCCCTGATCTTAAAGCGATTGCAAGGCCACAATCCGCAAGATTCGAAACCATGCATGCCTGTGTCCATACAAACAGCTCGAGGATATGCTTTATTAAGGAACCAGGATGGTTTCGCATCCACAATGCGCAAGCAGCACTAAAATTCAGTTTTAATGATTTGAAAAAATGACTTATTTAGTCTATTCTTTGATGTGTATTCAGTCCTTGTAACTGTCGTCTAAATGTCAATTTCGGTACATTATATACACTACAAACTTCGTTAAATTATAAGGTCCCGTCATTATATTTTTTAATCGCTTCTTTCATATTTTCTTTACTCCAAGAATTATATTTTCTTTTTGACATGTTGTTCTAAAATTAAAGACAATTAAGTTTTAATTTGTTTTGAACCTTTGCGTTTATTATTCAAATCAGAAACTTAGTAAAAAAAAAATAAGTTTACGAATCGGTAATAGCTTATTGTGACATTCATCTAAAATGGTTTTCTTAAATCGTACCAGTATGTTTTAAGACCTTGCCTCAAGTACGAAATAGGCGCAAGAGTCGAACAAACTTTACATTTGTCGCCAAAAAATTTGACAACAAATACGCATATATCATCACATCAGATGAAATCACAAAAATATGCATTAATACAGTAGACCCCCTATAACGCGGGTTCCTATAGTGCGGATTCCTATAACGCGGCGAAAAAATTGCGAGAGTATTCGTATAAAGACGCTAAAAGGGACGCGTAAAACGCGGTAAAACGTCATCGCCGACTCGTGTCGCTACAGGATTGGTCGAATCTGGACCAATAGTAGACGAGCAGCCGAACTACTTACACGCTACGGAGAGTTTAGGCGAGTAAGTTGAGTTTACTATCGTCTGTACAGTATGTAAATTACGTACCGTAAGTCTAATACAGCACTAATTTTATACATTTTTTGTGAAAGAAACATTTCTTATTCAACGGCCATAAAAATTATTTATATTAATGATGTCTCCAAAGTTCAACGAATCTTTCGCAGAAAAATAACTTATCAGAAATCGCGGCCGCCGTTGGTGCGCTGCTCAGCAACGAAAACAAGCTTAAGCAATGGCGACGTCGAACGGTGCATACTCGGTAAATAATCCTACAATTTTTTGTTTATAGCATAGTTTATACGGATTATTCCCAAAAATTTATATGTATTTTGGAAATATTGAGTCGAATTATTCTAGAATCGATTAATATTATGGAAGAAAATCTTCCAAACATCCGTAATCCGTAAACTTCACACGTGTCGAGCTGTGATTGGCTCATGTATTTAAGGATTCCTACAACGCGAAATTCTTATAAAGCGGAACGTATCTACCGCGTTATAGGGGGTCTACTGTACATCACAAATAGTTAAAAAACTTATACGCGATCCAATTTGAAGAAAGTTCTTACGAAATGTGGAAAAATATTACAGAAAAAGTTGAAAAAACTTTCTTTTCAATGTTTTTGTCGGGAGCAGCGTAACAGCGTGTTGTCTGTCAGATGGTAATATGGCCAATTGTTATTTACTTTTTTTGCTACTAGAGACACTAATAGCTATTACCGGAGTAGAGATATAAGCGAAGTACGAATTAACAAGTTTACCCTATATTTAAATAGAAGTCTTTATTCAAAAAAAATGAAAGAAACTATGTGTAATCTTAGTCAATTTATCTAAGACTAAAGAAAAACAAGGTTATACTTTTATTATATGCTATATTTATATTTTATCAGGACACAAAAGATCACTTGTGACTAACACAAACGACCAGGTTCTCCATCTCTGCTTTAAATCATACCTTAGATAACAGCGTAAAGTTCAAAAGTCATTTATTTTTGTGTCTACACTGATACTAAAATCACATACGGCTGTAGTCATATTTGATATTTATTATTATTTTATGATGTATCGAACAGAAATTTAAAAAAAAAAATAAACGTTACTTCAGTGTATCGACCCAAAGGAAACAACTGCTTTAGTGAAGTAAATTAACTTTTAATACTGTTAAAGTTTATTAATTTGCTTTACTCATAGAAACGTGATTTAAATATATATTAAAGGTTCATTACGTAAAAAATATTATTTAGACTCGCCTTACTTAGATATTTTTCATATTAGCATTCAAACGATAAACGTAGTGTTAAATTAAAAGTGAAGTATTGATCGTGTTTCAGTAGCAACTGCGAGTTGTTTGTGTTTGAAATTTATTTATTTTTTTAAAATATTCATTTACAAAGACTTAAGTACTTCCAAACCATATGTTTTCTTTTATGTTAGACATGACTTTTTTAATTTTATCAGCTAAAATACAGATAAAACGTGAAGCAAGTATATATATTCACTACTATGTATTACCTATTATATACATGTATATTATATATAGCCCAGAAATAACATAAATTAAAGATTCCTTTAAAATGTTTTCGTTAAAGTACCGAAGAAACTTTACTAGCAGAACATACTACTATGTTTCATTTTATATACTCTATAAAAATGAGACATAACACTATCATTTTCTGTTTTTAAAATGTCTTTTTAATAGAAGCACACCGTTCATTTATATAATGTTGATAGTTACAATTCTTTATAGTTCTAAGCTTTCATTATTTGTAAATTTTGAAATCAGAACACTTAATTGTCAATTAATAACGTGAAAGAAAACTCAAATAATAATGAAAACAATAATATAACTACACTAATGCGTCAAGGGAATCCTATATATATATGTCTTATATATAATGTTTCTTCTCCCATGTTACATTACACTTTTCCTTTACCAATAGGGTCATGCTAGACATCTATATAACTCTGTGATAAATAAAATATTTTAATTGAAATTACGTGACTTTCAGTGTATAAACAAAACTACCTTACATAGTTAATCGGAGCCTTCTGCTACTCTGCGTTCCTCATTTCGTCTCGATTTTAATGTGTCTAACACTATTCTCGAGATTAAAGAAGGACAGACAGTCAGACGGATCACAGTGAATTTATAGGTACAATTTTTTTTTAAAAATTCGATATAAAGAATAAAATTAACATTATTAAAAGAAATACAATTAATCAAGAATTGTTTTTAGAATAGCTTTGATATATATATATATATATTTTAAAATAAAATTGTTTTTAGATATTTTAAAATGTTATGAAAGATTTTAAGTGTTTTAAAATTTTTTTCTGGTCTATTTTATGTTTTAAAAGTGTGACGATTTCATTCCATTACTTAAAGTTTTCAATGATTTTAATCTAAAAGAAGCATGAGTAATGGCTTTCATTATTTATTGATATTTCTTTTCCTTAATGGATTTTATGAAGAGAATGGACTAGGTACTGCATATCTGTTAAATTGTTTTAAAATAACTGCGATGGAGCATAAAATAAAATGGCGTATATGCAGTCAATTTTTTATTATTTAATTCTAAAATACATTTTACAATATGGAATTTAAGTCGAAGATAGAATAGTAAATTTATTTTAGTGATTGAATACTCATTCTTTTATTAATAGGTTACCTTTTATCGAACTTTGTTGATAATAACTTTTATCTTTCATGGATTTTATAATGAGGAAAAAAAATGCTTTGCCTCATTATAAATTTTTGGTAATCGATATCACCAAGGGATCAATCAGAAGAAAATTCATTAGAAATGAGAGGTGGTGTTTTTCTCTAGAGACAAATGAAATTATGCTTTGAATATAGATTAATAAAACAAAATGAAGTAAACGGTTTTTGTTATTTAAAATAAAGATGAAGAAAATAATTTCACTGGAAGCAATTGAATCGATTATAAATAAAAGTAAAACTAAAGGTAACTTTATAAACGGCAATCCCATGGCTAACATATAGGTCTACTGTTCACTTGTATAATAGAATGGAATTAATTTTATCAGCAGTAGTAAAGTTTAGTTTTGAAAGATAAAGAATATTATCGAGTAACCAGAGTTTCCTATTAACATGTTGAAAAATTACATTATCTTAAATGATGATTTATTTATTTGAATACACACGCTATTAAAAACTCGGGGTACAAACCTTTAATGGTGGCAGATAACATAAAAAAAACATGATATGTTTTTATGTTCTCATGATCGGATGTTAAAGGATACAATAAGGTGCGGTAATGGCAAGATAATAAATGGTAAAAATTGTTTATTAGGCTTTCTAACACATTAGGATGGTGTTTACAAACATACATTCCTATGTTAATATGGCTTCTTTTTATGTATTCCGCTTCCCTAAAAATTTGTAACCAGAGTTCTGAATTTATATGTATACGTCCTTCGGTCGTCATAAAGTTTTATGTTTATAATAAAATTATTGTTTCCTCTCGTTTTGTTGCAGGAATTATGTCACTTCCGTATATCGGATAAATTAAAAGTCAAAACAAAACCATGTTGTCTAGTGATTATGCGTGCCCTTCCTGATGTATATCATAGAAGAATAACTCTGAATTTAGATAACAAATAGTACTTAAAACTTTATTGAATCCTAGTGAATTTGTAAAGATAGTGGTAAATTATTATTGTTTTATGAATCTACAGTTCTTTAGGTATACAGTAAATAGTATGTTTCTGCTTTTCTCTCCGGGGCAACCTGCTAGAGATAAACGTAATTGCTTCAATTACAATAAGAAAAATAATAAGAAGTAACGGCATTTTAAAACAGCATCGTATCCTACGAATGAAGTAAAACGAAGATTCTTTTACTGTTGTAATTTCATTTACGTATATTAATTGATGAAATCAACGTTTTTATCATTCACTTTTTTACATTTTCAAATAATAGGTTATCCTTTCCCTTTGGTATCATATATACACCACAAAATAATTAATAAAATTATTAAATGTCTGTAAAGTCATCGTTTTAGATAGATTTGCAATATTTAGGTATATTAATAGGTGTATTAAATATAATACTTTCTGTCAACTTGCATGCATACAGCTTGTCTGTATATGCAAGGTGATTCATTCGAAACTGAACACTTACTTTGTAACCGCATGATAATCTCATGTCACTCTCGAATAACATGTTGTGGAACGTTCCACTAAGTCGCCATGAAATAAGAAATCGTCCCTTTCGTGTTTCATGCTTGTCTTTTATTTTATAGGGATATTCCGCATAACAAGTATTCAGTACCGTGTGAATCACTATAATATAAGCCATTTTATTTATTCTCATACAAGATTACGCGTTCAAAAATTACAGAATGTCATACAAAATTACAGAAAAAAATATATTAAAAAAGTATTAATTTCAACCAATTTATAAATATATTTAAATTTTTCATAAATTTAAATGTCGTTATGATAAAAAAAAAACTTCATTACCGTAAAATTCTTGTTTAGTTTATTGATTACAAGAGTAAATTCTTTGTAAACAAACGTGTTTTTTATGTTAAAAGTAATGATATAAAAAATTCTTGTTTCATTAAATAATAATTAACTAATCAGACTAAAGTTTTCTTATTTATTTTTAATATACGATTAAACTATAAATCATTTCACTAAATTAGAATTATTACACGTACTGTAGAAAGTCATTTTTTTTAGGTTTGCAAAAATCAAGATAAGTGTTAAAGCTATTTATTAAATATTTTAATTACAGCAAGTTTTAATTAATTAAAAGTTTATATTTTACGAAATTTATATTACTCTTTTATTATTTAAACGAAAATATTATAATATCTTAAGTATAATTCTATCGTATAATATACGATTATATAGACTCTTCTGTACATTTCATATAAGGAATGAAAACTTAAATAAGGAAACAATGTAAATATATAGGCCTATACAAGACAATATAAAAAGTGACTAAACAGCAAATATTTATTTGGAATTAATTATTTCTTATTATTATTAATAAATTTTGTGTATAAAATGTTTATATATTTCTATATTAATTAGCACTGGTTTATTGAATCGTATATTTAATAGTGAATACGTATGTCAACTTTAAATGTGAGAAAAATAACAAATATAATCAACATTAATAAAAGGTAGAAAATTAAATGTAGGGCCTACAAATATTTAAATTTTTTATTTTATGTATGAAAATTTAATTAAAATTTTATATTTATAAAATAACAACGATCAATTGATAACGAAATACAATAATTTATTTAATTTAAATACAGGTATATGCTTTCCATCTCAAATTAGTAGTGGCTTCCAACTGTACATCATACTTTTCTTTTAACGATAGAGTTGTGCCAGTCATCAATCTAACATCTTTCAGGGGAACATTTTTGAGTTGAAATAACGAGACTTTCGATTTGCATTGGAAGTTTGTATATAGTTAATTGGGACTCATGCACCTAAGGTGTCCATATCTGTTCTCCTCTTTAATCTATCTAACTAACGTTCTCGAGATTAAGTATGGACAGACTGACGGACGGATGACAGTGGGAATTTATAGGTCTACAATTTTTCAAATTTCAGATTAATAATTCCGACAAAAAAGGAAATAAGATTTATTTAACATTTTCTTCATAAATCAACATCTTCTTCATCAATTTATTTTACGAAATTTATGAAGAAAACATTTTATTGAATTTTGTTGATAACTTTAAGCTTTTACGCAAAAAAGATGAGTAAAAATGCTATGCTTCATTCGTCTGTCTGTCCTTCCTTAATGTCGAGAACAGAGTTAGATAGATGCACGCTCAGATAAAGGGTGGAAAGCACGTACGTAGGAGGCACTGATGAACTCTGCACGAACTACCGATCGAGACCGAAAGTCACGTGATTTCAATTCAAATATTTTCCCCTCAATGGAGATACATAGATGACCGGTATGACTCGTTTGTTATCAGGAAAAGTATGATGTACAGGGACAAGACACTAATAATTTCAGATGGAAAACATATATTTTTAATTGAATAATTTAAAAATTCGATTAAAAATTATAATCCGGAATTGTGACGACGTCACAATAATTGCTCGTTATAAACATTAAATTTTAATTTTACGAAGAAATGCAAAATTTATAAAGAAAAGAGTTGTGTTTTCTTCGTAAATTTTGCACAAGTTTCTGAAGATTGGCTGAAAGTTTCGTCATATATTATAATTATTATTTTATTTTTGAGGAATTACTATTCACCTAGCTGTACCCTCGACAAATTTTTGTTGCAAATTTACTGAATTTTCTAGTGACTTTACCTTATTCATTTGATAAATGACACCTTACATTAATAGAGTTTTTTGTTTTTTATATAATCCTCTTTCTTCTATCTTCTAACATTATTATATTAACTGATATTAAAACAATAATGTTGATTTATTACGTTCTAAAATTGATTCGTTTTCTTTATGAAATAAGAATTATGTATAAATAAATTATTGTTTTATAATATAGTATATTTAATATGAGCATTTATTTCATATTTCCTAGTTTAATATTGAGAGGAGATTTAATTTTGAATTGTAAATAAATAAATTTAATAATTTACACGCAATAAATTTTAAATACACTTAGGCTTTATGGTTATAATAATAGGGAACAATTTAAATGTAAAATTTCGGTAATCAGATGAGTCATTTATGATAATAACTTAAATTAATTTTAAGATTCATCCAGAAACTTAGTTAATTAATTAAAAAATTAGACATTTTCTTATCTTAAATTAAAATCAAAATCCTACAATCTGGATAAATAACAATCACAGAAAGATAATGTATTGTAAATTATATTGATAATAATTCACTGTTGCAAATGTAATGATCTTAGAATTAAATCTATCAAATAAGTTTTGTAAAGGATTATTAGTTGAGTTTTATGTTCCAATTAATATTAGGAAATAACAAGATGCTTTTAATATTGTCAATCCTCTGTTAGGAACTAATCATACGAGGAACACTGTTAATTACTTCTTTAGAAGTATTTTATTCTTGGTGTTCAGTCAAAGATGCATTTTGGGCAAAGCTCCTCATCAGTTTGATATGGTGAGGACTTATGCCTCTTTGACTGAACATTAACAATGAAATACTTCTAAAGAGGTAATTAACAGAACACCTTATATGATTAGTTCCTAACAGAGGATTCACTATAATGAATGAAACGTGTTGTTAGTTTGTAAAATATCTCTTTTCAACACTTAATTTGTCTAATGATTCAATTGTTCTCGTTGAGGGAATAATGAAGATAGTGTTGACCCTCACATCATCCCTACATTTGTAGAATATGATTTGAAAATGCCCATATGATCTTTACTATCTTTATTCACATCTGTTTACAACTCCAATTTATAAAATGTTTTACAAAATAATATAATATTTTCATTTATTAAGTGAATTATTATTGCGTAAGACTTGTTTTAAAATTACATGTTAGTTTAAGTCTATATTTTGAAAATGTACTACAATAAAAAATACGAAAATGTCACAAATATATTTAAAATGTCTGGTGTAAAGTTTAAAGATTAAACAAAAGAAATACAAAATTAAAATTGATACGAATAATTAGAACACTTCCTTCTTAGAAGGTAATGCTGTGTATTCTTTTACGTGAGTAGTATGATTTTTTCTTGTGACGAACCACATAATAATTGCAGACTAAAGTGAGAAACTGAAACTGTAGGTTATAAAGAACTTTATGAAGGATAAATTTTGAATAAAGTAAAGATTTACGAGATAGTACAGATTATAAGTCATAAATAGCAATAATTTGGATGGCCAAAAGTGTAAATGTGTCATTGAAAAGATCCGAGTTCGATTCCGAATCTAATCCTCAGGAAATTTCATGGCTGATTTCATCCGAATACATTGAACTTCGTTTTTCATCAGCTAAACATCTCATTGTGGCTAGATCTATAATAGGGTTGCTGAATGGTAAAAATGTTGATGTACGAAATGGGCTAACCAAATATAATATGATATGTACTATACAGTACTTCGTACCCCATTTTAAATGGAACATTCAAATATACATTTAAAACTAGGTTTGGTTTCATGTGTTAAGGCAACGCAACACATCGGCGATCTTCCGTAGAAAATACTGCCTCCGGGGTTACTTTATACGAGAAATCGTGTTATTTATGTGTTACAAATATGAAGAAAACCCGAAATACTTTACGCGGACAACTCTTGACAATAATTCATAGTGATCTGAAAATTAATCTTCGATAAATAAAACGGGATTTAGAAATATGTAAGTTAGTTGCACATCAGATTTTGAAAAACAACTCATTGTCATTAACTTTACATTAAACTATTCCAAACGTCATCCGAACAGAACAGCCATAGTAAAGTCGACAGTGTCATTTTGTGAATAGGCTCTACAACAAACAATTGCATAGCCCAATTTCTTCAATACTGCGCTTTTTAACGAAGAAACAACATTTCGTAACAATGAAACTGTAAATAGCTACAATTGTCACAAGTGATTACTCGAAAATCTCTTATTGATGCACGATTGCAAATTTGACGATTGTGCATTTAATTTATTATATATATCAAAAATAATAATGCTTAAATGAAAGATAAATATGTTAAAATTTTCTGCTTTTTTAATGTATTTAATATGTGCATTGTGATCTATGAAAAGTAATTTGTATTCTAATTCAATAATTTTGTAGTTGACCAGACGGCCACGTAATTGGGTATTATTTAACCTATTGTATAGAGAGTTCGTATTCGAATTAAATTTTACCTCCATAATTTATTTTGGCTTATATGTCTGGATATTATATCCTTTCCCTCATATACGTTAGTTGACTCCATTATGCCCATAATGGGCATGATAGATAACATAGTCGGTCACAATAACGTCCATTCTTTATCCATACTATATCCCCGAAAAACCTAAATTCGCCCCTGATTGCAGATCAAGTTTACTCTTAATGGACGTAATTGCGATGGGTAATATGACCTACAATGTCCTGGTGTCTCGTTTATTTTGTAAAAATTCTATAACGTACAATATAAATTTATGTATATAAATAATTTCCAATATATTTATACATTTTTATAAGTAAAAAATGTATTCAGAAAATATATAACCAATGTTAAATTTCGAATATTTCAACATGCATTGAGAAATCGAATTAGGATGTTTTATCTTAAAATTTCCTGAAATATTCTTATAAAATATATGTTTAAAAAATATAATAATTATATTCATTAATATTACATTGTAAAATTTAAAAGAAATTTAACAGTTTTTTATATTTGTTTACATTTTATATTTTTAATTCTGTAATTTTAAACTTTTATAGTTTTTTTCTTTTGAGTTACTTATTAATTTGAGTTATTTAATTTAAAGTTTAATAATATTGAAACTTATTAAATTTTAATCTTGTGATAATTATAAATTTAAACACTTAAAAAGTTATATATTTCATAGCAACGTCAATAAATCTATAAACGTTTGTATATTATTAGTGCTGATAAAGTTGTTATTAAAAAATAAAATGGATATTTATTTAATTTTTTTTTAAAAATCTAATGTGAACATTTGTTTCCATATAAATGATTTATGATTAAAAAACTTTTTTAAAAGTTAAAAATATAATTTATATAAAACACATAAAATACAACCTAATGTTTGCCGAGCAAAAATTTATTTATTACACTAACGTTTTTAACCACTTTTTAGTATAGGGCATCCTCAGGTTTTAGAACATAATATAAATATTCCAAAATGAAACATAGAGTTTTTTGTTTGAGTTTGAAAAAATATTTTTACACTTAAAAATCGATTTTGATATTAAATTTAGACAATAAAAACTTACTAAATTTAAACGTTGATATAAAATTTTATTTACTAGATACTTTTAAATGTAATTTGCAAAAATCTGTATCCGTCCATTAATTTAGTACCTTGCTTCAATGCACTTATTGATTTCATGATCAACATAATCCGATGTTACCTACATATTCAGAAGACATAAATAATCTAGCGGCTTGATGTGTTATCAATTCTTTTTCAGTTTCAACGGAGTGTCATATAAACAAAAGAAAGGTGTTTCAGTAGGAATAGTTAATATATTGTCCTATATCAGGACACTTATGCGAACTAGTACTACATAAAATCAAATAGACATCCTCAGAGGTTTCTTCGAGAACTTTATACTCTACAAACGGCATGTAGATGCCGTATTTACAATTTAGAAAAATAATCGAAGGATTCGGGAAGTTTTACTTGCAGTCAACAAAAATGATCGTGATTTAAAACTAAAACTAGAACAAGAAAGTTCTACTTATCTCCACTTCTTGGACATCGATATAAAGTTTTAAACAAAGAAATAAACACACGGGTCTGTTCTTAAATCACACTCACGCTCCTCTCTACATATCATTTTGGTTCAACGACCCGTATAAATATAAGTTATCGGCGTTTAAGGCATTCATAAGAAGAGACTTGTTGTTGCACCAACATTCAGGGCCGTCTCGAGATTAATAGATTTAAAAGGATTGCAACAAATTTGGATTACAAAACCGCCACAGTTAAAGTACTGGTCAGAGGTTACAAGGAAAATAAAGATAAAACACATATTAACTTTGATAGAATTAATAAATTCACATATAATAAGCGATTAGGAGTTGTGATGAATGAGTTAGCTTTTTATAAAAATTCGAGAATGATCTACAAAAGACCACTCAATATTTATAATTTATTACGAAACGATAAAGACAAAATGAAAAAGAAAGAGAAATCTGCAATATATAAAATATCGTTTGAGAACCAACAGAGGAATCTCAAAAGATTACGTGGGTGTGACTAGAAGAAACCTGGCAGTACGTCTGAGGGAACATAAGTACAACGTTGAAAAAGGCCACAATAGCACAATCTTACTAATTATGACACGGATTGAAGGGGAAGTTATAAAATGAGAGGAAGCGAACGATATTAATACGATGCGCTCTACTTTCATTGCTCTCTGAAAATGGAAAAAGTGGAAATTTACAAAAGCAAAATCAACAAACGATGCCTAAACTCGAAAGATGCTAACGCGCTTCCAACATCGTTGAAATATAGAATAGAAAAAAGAATGGGTCTTAAAAACCCTTAAATCCTCGAGGTTAATATATTATATTTATTTGTTTATTTTATTTTATTTATTTATTATTTAATATACGCAGTTCTTTTAGTTTGTTTTATGTTCAAATTTAATTAAAATGGTTTAAATTTAAAAAAACGGTATGTTTCATTTTGGAATATTTATATTATGTTCTAAAACCTGAGGATGCCCTATACTAAAAAGTGGTTAAAAACGTTAGTGTAATAAATAAATTTTGTTCAGCAAACGTTAGGTAGTATTTGATATGTTTTAGTTTCTTTGCTCGGAAAGCTGTAGATAATTTATATAAAGTTTTATATCCAAATATTTGAACATTTTAAATACAGCGATAATATAAATATTAAATTATTTATATTTGCAAATTACATTTAAAAGTATCTAGTAAATAAAATTTTATATCAACATTTAAATTTAATAAGTTTTTATTGTTTAAATTTAATATAAAAATCGATTTTTAAGTTTAAAAATTTTTTTTCAAACTCAATTTTTTTATCTGAATGGCTTATTTACAAAGAAGAAGCATATTTATTGATTTATTAATTATAATAAATTTTGTTACTTACAGAATAGCGATGACATAGAAAACATTCTTTCCTAGATAAACTAGTTAAGGCATAATGATATATAAACTAAGTCAACGAAGTAATTTCCGCATTCTGATACAACTTAGGAATGCCTTTGTATGGAAGACTTCCTGATTATTTCTGATGATTTTTGTTTCCTTCAATATAAGAAAAATAATTATTACTAAAGTAACTTAATTTATTTAAAAATATTGACTATATATAAATTTTCTATTAAAATATTTATAATAAATATTGATAGGATTATAAATGAATTTTTATTTATTTTATTAATATTAAGCTTATTCTGTTTACCTATTATTATACTTATAATGAAACATAAAATGAATTTTCATGTTTCACTCTGTGTTTCATTATAAATATTTATGTAGATTAATTAAATGATTATAAGAATTTATTTACTTGTCAATGTTTTCATTTGAAATGTTTTATTATAATTTATGCTCACTCAAGTTCCATTCATATTTCATTATTAAAATCTCAGTAAATAAAGAGAATGGTATATACCATAGGTTAGAACCTGTGACCTTTGGTTTTTAATAAAGCTTAATAAAATATAAAATGATAAATAAATAGGTTGAATCAGGTAATTGAAAGCTATCGAGAAGGGAAAGCTGAGGATTTTTTCCAATTCCCATAGTGGTCCCCTCTATAAAATTAATGTTAATTTTACTAATATGGTGGGCTTAATATAAGCTCTCGACGTCCTTGATGTTGAATATAAACACTTACGCAACTTGTAAAACAATATGCAGCTTTATGATCCGTTTGGGATATCATTAAATTGGGGAGACCTTTGGTATGTGGCTTCCCGATTAGTAAAATTTCCCTACTTCTGATCTAAACAGCAATCAAATTATAAAAAATTAATTTGTTTATGTATAGATTTTTTTCTCTATATATTAATATCCGCTAAAATATATGCTTGTTTTAAATTAACATAATAATTCAAATGTTAGAAAATAGTAGAAAATTGTAATTTTGTAAAGATTGGATATGTGTATAATGGAAAATACATTATAGATAAGTAAAATGGGATAAATAATATCAAAGTAAAGAAAATTTGTCGTTTAAAGAAGCGATCAATATGAAAAAAATCTCTAGAAATATGATATTTGATACAATTAGATTAAACGATCGAAAATCTTCCTTTATCAGACATGTAATCATCTTAAAATTATTCGTTTACGTTATACTTAAATTTTTGTATTTTATATACTGTAATATTTTTATAATATAATATAACTACACATGAACTTTCGATCTGGAACGGAAGTCACGTAATTTTAACTCAAAAATTTTCCCCAGAACGGAGTTAGATAAATGACCGGCATGGCTCTATTGTTATCAGGAAAAGTATGATGTACAGGGGTAAGTCACTATTAAAATCAAGAGCGTATATTTTAAATGAAATATATTAATGAAAAACACGATTAAAAATTGCAGCCTGGCATTGTGACCATGTCACAATAATTGCTTGTTTTGTATTCGATTCTTTGAATTAACCATGGTATCGACCTTTTTAATTAAAAAAAAATAAGATTAAAGGAATTTTTAAAATTAGATTTTTAAGATTTTGTGACTCTTTCTGACATGTAGGTACTAAAAGATTAGTTTTTAATGTCCAGCACGTCTACAAAAATAGGACCGAGTGATAAGAAATGGAGATAAACACAGATGGATTAACTACAAGCAAAAGTTTTTGGTATATTACTCAAGAGATCCGAATTCGAATCGGATCAGGGTCTTAACTATTTACTATTGGTAATACCGAAGTTTCGGTATCCAATAGCAACGGTAGACATATGTTGTATTCGTACTGTACATTCAAACATTAGATAGCATGTAAGCGCCTAAGAGCTGTATCCATCCAATGTATTACATGTAGTATAACTTCAAATATGTTACTTGAGTCTCTTCCAACTCTTGAATACCGAAACTTCAGTATTATCAAAAAAAGCTATGACTAGATCCTTAGTAATATCAGGAATTTTTCATGGGTAATCCGTTCCGGAATATACACCCTGTCTCTCACTATATGTCCTCCCCTGTTGTGGATCTGACAAATTTTTATGAATTTAAATATTAGTTTTATTTACTTATAATAATGGACACAGAGAAAAAAAAAACGAACACGAATACCTGGCGATAAACTCTGCTGAAGGTCCTGCAAAACGTAAATATTATATGAAAACAAGCCGAGGACCTGATTGTAGATCAATTTCCGAAGAAACTCGTTGCCCAATATGTTTGCTAGCAGAAGAGAAACTAAGATAACGATAATCCAAATTACCATCAAAACTTAAAATTTACTTGGTTTTAACTGGTTAATTAATTTTTTTCCTCTTTTCAATTCATTCAATTTAAAGCCCACTAGTAAATAGAATGCTGAGTACTGATAAATGTTTGCCACTCACCAACTGTGCTGGAGTTTCTCGGATTTTTTACGTGTCTAACACCGAAATAGGAGCCCACAGAAAGTCCTCCCGAAAGGCGGAAAGCATGGCAAGTTGACTTACACAATGAATCCAATCAATCCATAAAATTTATTAATTTTTACTAGGGTATTTTGAAAGATTTTAACCTATTTTATAATTTATAGAAGAAAGAAAAGTTAACAAATAATTTAATTCACAAATTAAATTTATTCATGAAGTTTAACCATTAAACTATTCACTTCATAAAATTTAAATACTTTCTTAATATTTATTTTTGCGTCTAATATTTTTATGTAGTGTCTAAATTGGTTTTTCGGGTCGAGTAATTTCTAGAGAAAATGCGAATGTAAAACTAGCACTATGTATTTTTTATACAGCAATGATAAAGATTATCTTCATACTTTTGATCTAATTTTAAAGATCAAATAATGACTAGGTTAACTTTTAACTTTTTTAGCTTAGAAAAAACATAATTGAAGTTTAAAGTTTTATAGTGATTTCAATTATCTATAAAATAATTGAGTGAAAAAACTTTTTTTAAATATTTACCGGATGAAAAAAGTTGCATTTTTATAATAATACTTAAAAACAGTATTTTTTAAAGTGAAACGAGCAATTATTTACTGTGTCATAGTCACAATGCCGGGCTGCAAATTTTAATCATATATTTAATTAATTTAATTTAAAATATATGCTCTCCATCTCAAATTATTAATGGCTTGCCCCTGTACATCATTCTTTTCCTTAAACTATATACTCGTGTCGGTCATCTATTAATTAACTGCTTTCAGGGGAAAAGTTTGGAATTGAAATAATGTAAATTTTGGTTTCCATTGGGCATTCTTAAAGAATTAATCCACGCCTCCTGATCCTGTGGATTTTACATCTTATCTTGTCTGTCATCTAGTTTTATAAATATATTTTTAAAAATCAAAAATTATTTTCATTTGATAGCATTTAATATTTTAGAAATAACTTAGAAATAAATTTCTTAATTAACATAAAAATGATTTAAAACTTATACAAGTTTTAAATCATTTTTATGTTAATTAAGAAATACAAGTATTATTGGGCTGCAACTTTCAACAATTATAGACCTATAAATACCAACTGGCATCTGTCTGTTTGTCATCCCTAAACTACATATAGGAAGAACAGACAGACAAACGGACAGAGATCAGATATGGAAGAATCTCGAGAACTGAGTTAGATAGATGAAAGTCGAGACCATATAAGGAAGCCCCTAATTGTCTTTTTTTTTTAATTTTTAAGTATTTACAAAAACATTCTACATACTTTTTCAGTTTTGATTTGATCTGTTCTATACTACACATTAAATATATTAAAATATTTGATATTATTATAAAATAAAATTATTCTTTCATTAGACCTATTATTATTGTTTTACATAGCATATTTATTATTTTATTCAAATTTCTTTTTATTTAAAAGAATTATTTATTACTATTTTCTAAACAACGAAATCAAGTAAAAATGCTATAATATCGACAAAGTAGCAGTAGTAGCTGACTTCAAGGGTAACTTATTTATGTTAAAGGATAGCTGAAGTCACTTTTATAACCTACAGAGATGTAGGTTGTCGTTTGCTTCACTATCGGGGATGATGGCGGTAATAAAAGTATACTGATCTACTCCAAGTATAAACAAATATTTTTCTACCCATTTTAACATCTAATAACGTATTTCCAGCTACATCAAATATTTCAATTTTCGATAAATTTTTAACCTGTAGCAAAACAAATAAGAGAACGAAATATATATATTACTTCATACGTATATATTTAATGTGTGTATTCGTGTGTTTATGAAAATATGTGTTCTAGTTTTTTTTTATAATTATACCGTTTTATTTCCACTATAAATGTGGGTTTCTGAGAGAAAATCACGAGATAATTAAAATTAAATATTATTTAAAAATATTTCTTAAAGAGGTGAATGTTAATAAAATGCAAGTCGACCCCCCTATAACACTGTTGATTATTCCGTTTTATATGAATTCCATGTTGTACGAGTCACTTAGATTTTACAAATACGTGAGCCATTCACAGTCCTGCTCACCTATTTGTAAAATTTAAGTGACTCGTACAACATGGAATTCATATAAAACGGAATAATCAACAGTGCTATAGGGGGGTCGACTGTATAAAATAAACAAAAATACTATAAAATTTTCATTATAAGATTTTCAAGTATGATAAAGGAGACCACAAATTTAAAACTTACTCCAATAACAACTTTGGGAACGTAAAAAGGTGTGTTTTATAATCGAAACAACAAAGTGTTGTTATAAAACATACCTTTGGAAAAGCGAAATATTATTCAAGATGAGAGTAAATGAAAAGTGTCCCATAAGTCAGTTAATTCATTTCGAACAGTTTCATCATTCCTGATTTATTCTCTTGCAATGGAACGAATAAGTCACAAAATAACCATGAATTTAAATTAGTTTTTTTATTACAATATAACATAAAAATTTACTTGTAATATTATAATCTACATATTTTTAAAAGAAATATCTAGTGGGAACATAAAGATTTTCATAATTAATTAACCCAGTATATTAGAGGTCTTATGAGAACAACAATTACAATATACAGAATGGCTTAAAAGTTAGTTAACAAGGAAACTCTAGCTGTTCCAAGAATAATTTAGTATTATTAAAATATTTCATGGTTAACTGACTTTTAGCTTACACTGTGTTTATTATAGACGTAATATAATCTTAATAAACCATTATCAAACTAGAGAAAATAGAGTAATATAGAAAGAGTTGATTATAAATATGGCTTAAAGCAATACTGCTTATTTATTTTAAATAAAGAGAAATAAAAACACTTAATTAAAATTTTAAAAATAAAATAGAATAAATAATTAGATTTTTATTTCGATGTTTATTTTATCCTACTTTATGGATGAAAAATAAAACGCTAAAATTAGTTTATTAAAATTTTTCATGTTCACATAATAAATAATCTTTAAATGTAACATGAAAGTCGTACTGAAATAAACATGTTTTAAGTATAGCATCACAATTAATTTGCAATCAAATTTGAAATTATATGTTATTTCTTTAGCTATTTCTTTATTCTTTAATAATAATATTCTTTAAATCTAATAAATTAGATTTAAGAGACGGGGTCTTAACTTAATAAGATATCAGCTGAATTTTTCAAAATTATAACCGAAAAAATCATTAATATGATTGAAATTTATCAAGAATATAACTTGAAAATTGCTATTTATCAGCGTAATTAGTTCAAAACTTCTATGAAAATATTAAAGTGTGAAAGAACAAGAATAAATTTTGTGTAACAATTATATAGATTTGTCCAAATATCAGTAAACCAACTTGTATTTGAAGAAATGTATTTTAGTTAACTGAATTTTGGATCACCCTGTATTTTAAATTCAAGTAATTAAAATTGAATAGTGTTTTTAATAATACTTTCTTCGAATGGAAAAATTCTGCATTATTTTTATCCTCTTTGCATATTTGTCACAATATATAAATGAAATTAAAAGTTTAGTATTTAAAAATTTTCTATAAACGACTGATACTAATATTATTGTCTTTCGAAATTCCACTTTATATAATTTCTTAGAAAGGAAAGCTATTTTAATCTTTCACATAAACCTTTTACTACATCATTCACTTCAATATCTGAAAGATTAATTTAACACACAAACACATCTCTCAAGAAAGGATATCATCTTCCATAATCTTTAAAAGAAAAAGTTCAGAAACCGTAATTTTTCTCCAGAAAAAATTATATATATATATTAAATTTCACGTAATAATAATTATATAACATATCACTGTTTATAATTAATAAAATATTTTTTTTAAATTTAATATAATTTTTAATTGTGAATATTTAAAATATGAAGTTATTTTTCTGTTATTAGTTTATTAATTTAATTATTAAAATTAGTTTTAATTTTTAATGATTAATTTAAAATGAAGATATTTAATTATTTTTAAATAATTTGTTTAATTAAATAAANCATTTGAAAAGTAATAAAAATTGGTTGATTTTTTCTGTAATAAGAAAAAATAATAAAGTAAATATATAAAATTTTTTAAATGATTATTTATTATTGTTATATAAATTATTAATTGAAGTTTTATATAATATAATATAATATTTTATATATTCCAAAAGTTTCATGAGTGTTTTGTTGTGTACAAAAAATTTCATAAATTAAATGTATACAGTAATAGCTATTTTCTTAGATTTTCTTTTGTGTTTTGATTTTTTAAAAATATTAACAGGAAAAGAAATAATTCAGAACACTTTAACATAGAAACAACTAAAAGTTCTATGATGATAAAGTTGTAGAATAATAAAATATATAGATCTAAAAAAATACAAAAAAATACATTTATTTACTTTGTCCTTTTACTTAGTAGAGTGAAAAATAAAACAAACTTTTATACCACACGCAGAAAGTCTTACACACACACTACTTTCAAAGTAAACACTTTCTACAATTACCACGTCTGCTATCGTTTTATATCACTTGTAAAAGCAATCATTTCTATGATGTCTAATGGCCTAAGTCGATATGGCTTCACTTAGTTATTGAAATCTGCATTTTCCTTCCTTCTCTTTCGTTTTAGAGAACAGATAATTCTACGGAACAAAATGAAAGGAGTAATCAGAAAGTACTGTTATTACCACGAACGATTAATGGAAAGGTTCTAGTTATTACAGCTCCTACCTTAAGCTGTAATGACTAGGACCCTTAAAAACACCACAAAAATGCTTCCAATAATGCTTTGATAAGCGGTGTGCTCGCTAGCAGAAGTGTGCAGCTGTAAAAGATGCTTGTTCCGATTTATTTTTTTATTTTACCAAGTATTACAAGAATATAATTAAACACTAATGAACTGACTTCATTGGCTTTTACGTAACAATATATAAAATTACTTTTGAAAATTTATTAGACGTCAAAATTTTATTTAAAAAATTATAATAATAAAAATATACTTTAAAATACAATATAAATAATTTTAATTTTTAATACAGTCTTCTTATATAGTTGCCGTAATTTAATAAACAAACAAAGAGTTAACTTGTTTTCTTAAAATACTTTTATACTTAGAAAACTTCTAAAAAGTGTTTAAAATGAGATCGTTTTGCTTATTAATATAATTTATATAAATAAGGTTTTAAGTCTGAGTAATTATGAGGATTGATTGATAAATAAGATTTTCGTTTATTTAAAATTAATTTAGAATGATATATATGATATGACCAGTTTGAGATGTAGCAGAAATCATCAAATTTCATCATACGTATTCTTTTTTCAACATAAACCGTGTAGAGTTATATATGTTTTCATACGTATAATCCAGTTTTGTATTCTATGCATGAAAATCTTTGTGATTTTTTCTTCTCGATCCATCGCAGCAGCTTGAAGTTCGAGTCTTTTAACACTTTAATTTTAGGAGCGATCAGAATTCTAGTAGTCTGTAAGAACTGCGAACCAGAACAACAAGAACTGAGCTGTAAGAAGGGTAAGGAATAACCTGTAACTTCGTGTTCTTAAGCTTATTATTTCTGTGAGCTTACGTTTATATTCAGGGTAAAAAAACTGTTCTTACTCTTCGAATTTCACTTCAGTGGTCACGATACTTCACCAAATTTTTTCTTTTTCCCTTTGCTGAATTCTTGCTCTGTATAGATTGAAGAAGACAAGTTTATGTTTATATTTAACTGTAAAATAACGATGCAACATAACGAACTGAGATTACATATGTAAAGACTACATATTTCAAGGCAAGTAGATGGAGATGGCCGTGTTGTTTTATTCCCGCACTTGGAAACACTGTAGTAGCAGATTGTATTTATCAGTCAACCGCAGCAAAGATTTTTTAAGGCCTTGATTAGTTTAAAAACACAAAATGAGAGCTTTTTGGGTGGGCTTTCTATGGGAAACTGGTCTGTATTTGGGGTTTAAAAGCGTGAAGAAAACCGAGATAGATATATATTGGCAGATGGTTGGTAAGGAGCAAACCCATGACCAGCTAACAGTGTTTAGCATTTTATGCATTCCGCCACTGGATTTTTTCTCCTACAACTCTGATATTTTGGAATTAGAAGTAAGAAAACGAGTAATAAGTTACAAAAATGTTGGAAATTTAAAGTCATATAACTAGAATATATATTTCTATAGAAAAAGGAGGGGAAAGATTTTACAGCGTATACCAGTGTATTCCTTCCAATAAAACCTTGATCAATCCTGATGAATCTATACGTATAACATTTAATATTTTTAAAAGTTTAAATAAAATAATAATATCTTATAAAATTAATGATTACTATGCTCTAAATTTATCGATTATATCAGTAAAATAAGATTTAAAAATGTCATTGATTTTATAAAATTTATTAAAATTATAAGATAATTGATATAACTAAATTTAATTCTATTTATAAATATTTAACAAATTTACTATATATACATCAATGTATTAAAAATGAATAAAATGTCAAATATTTACGATAAAATAACGTTTTAATATCGTAAATTAAAATATATTAAAAATTTATAAAATATTTCAACAATTTTGAAACTTATTTTTATTTTCCTTCTTAAAATTAAAATGTGCAAAAACTTTTTGCATATTTTAAATTATTATTTTTCGTGTATTTTAGATCATTTTAATTTAAAAATTACTGGGCTACAATTTTCAAAAATTGTAGACCTATAAATTCTCACTGTCGTCCGTCCGTCTGTTTGTATGTCCTTCTTTAATCTCGAGAACGGAGTTAGATAGATGAAAGAAGAGACATGTATGGAATATGTAATGTGAAGAAGCCCGATTAACGATATTCGAACTATCAGAAATTCGAAGGTCACGTTTATTCAATTCAAAAATTTTACCCTGAAAGGTATTAGATAGATGACTGGCACGACTCCAATTGTTAAAGGAAAAGTATGATGTACAGGGGCAAGCCACTATTAATTTGAGACGGATAGCATATATTATAAATGAAATAAATTAAAAATTATAATTAAAAATTGCAGCCCGGCATTGTGATGATGTCATAATAAATAATTGCTCCTTTCTTTTTAAAATTACTTTATCGATATATTTCAAAAACAGTAAGCAGATTCTATTGATAAAATAAATTTTATCGATAAAAAGTTTCTAGGAAGGTTAAAAATAACTTATTGTGTAAAAAATGGAGATAGAATTTAAATTCAGAAATTTTTTAAAGTGTTTAGAAATAAGTTTTAGAATTTTGATTATTTGACATTACCATTTTATTATCAACTGAATATTGTTTAAATTTTTTAAAAACACGAATTTAGAAGAAAGGAGGAATTATTTATTGTGATTTGTTACAATGCCAGGCTGCAATTTTTCATCTCAATGCTCTCAATTTTAATAGTGTCTTGCCTTTGTACATCATATTTTCTTATTATCAAGAGAGTCGTGCTGGTCATTTATTTAACTCCGTTCAGAAGAAATTTTTGAATTGAAATCATGTTCTCTTTGGTTTAGACTGGAAATTCATATATAGTTAATCGGGGTTTCCAGCTTTTCTTATTTCTATATCTGGTATCCTCTTTTGTCTATCTTAGTTCGTTCTCGAGATTAAGGAAGGGCAGACAGGAACATGGACACCAGTGGGAATTTATAAGTCTACGTAGCCAAAAATCTATAATAAAATTTGAAATGGTTTAAAACAATGGCTTGAAATTTTTTCATTTACTAAAAATTTAACAGGAAGCATGAAAGATCACAATCTATATCATTCTCATAACATTGTTTCATCTATAGATTTCCTGATGATGATAATTTTCTTTTTAGGAATTGATATTAAAGTTGAATCAGATGTTTATAATTAATTTAATTAATTTAAGAAGCTTTAAATAAATTAAAACTATATAAAATATTATAGAAAAAATATGTGTTTAAAATACTAGAAAATAAATTTTGATATTTTCTTTTGGCGTTATCCAAGAATCTATTGAAAATTTTTTCATGGCTTTTTAATGTAGTTATAATTAATTTGTCCGCGATTTAAAACATTAAAATTCTAACATTATTTGTATTTAGTTGAATTTTAAATATGTTCATTTTGAATCACGAACAAATTAATTACAACTATATTCAATAGTCTTAATAAATTCATTTTAAATATATTTTTTGTACTGTTATGGTTATGAATGAATTGTTTCAATCACATACTAAAAATTTAGGTCTGATAAATATCAACGGATTAAATTTTTGACGAGTGATTGAAGAGCTAGAAAACTAATGTCAAACTATGCTGTTTTCATTTGTAATATCTGAATTAATTACAGTACTCTTGAACATAAATGTGATCGGAATTCAAATATTGGATAAAACTTATCCTAATCCTGAATTCCATTTCCCTTAAATAAAAAGAACCATTGCCAATTTTTTCTACAATATCCAGAAATACTACCGAATAATTGAGACATTTAAAGGCATTATTCCACATTCTAGGGTGGATCAAGATTAAATGTGAGCGAGTAATTTTAGGAATTTTTCGTGTGCAGTCAAGTGAGTTCTTTACCACTCATTTGTCCTCATTGTAAGTCTATTCAAACTAAGATGGTTATGTCTATGATGGTTTTAAAAAGTCCTCTTATTACCCATAGGACGGAAAGAAGAAAAAATGCCATTCGAAAGCAAAAAGATTAAAACCTTAAGAGATAAACTTACAGATCTTCCAGTAGAAGAAAAAACTACATGCTATATGACAGTTCTTTGTTCAATACGATACTATTTACTGTATTATGTTTTCTTAATCTTTTGAGTTAACTTATGCATCCTCTGATCACTTCAAATTATGTTAGTAAATTTATAATATAAAATTATATATATATAATATATATTATAAAGTCTGTACTTGTGTAAACAAATAATACACAAATATTAATGAAAATGTTTTCTCCTTTCATAAATTTATTTAGTAGAATTTCCTGAACGAGATAATCAGAGAAATATATTAAAGTTTTATTAAATTAAATTACAGTAGAGCATCGATTATCCGACCCCGATTAACCGTCACATCGGTTAACCGACCGCTCTAGTTGGCAAATTCAAATGTCCGCTAGTGATGTGGCGCTACAATATTTGGCTACTTTAATAGTACTTTTACGTGTTTTAGCTGGCAACACTGGCTTGACCATGAAAGGGAGCTAGTATTTAAACGAGGCTTAATTTTCTACTTTTTAACGATACAATAGCGACGATTATTATTTTAAAANTAACATCTGTTATAAACTATTAATGGCTTCATCATTGATGATCTTTGACAAAACTCACCATCAAAATAAACTGTGCAATAAACAACTCGACTTCATGAAATCTGAAGGATCTCCACCTGTAATACGATATAAATACAACACGCTCAACAAATTGTCAAATAGTATAAGTTTAGTTCTAAGATAGTCATAAGTTTAGTTTTAATTTAGATTTAGTTAATCTTAATTTAACTTTATTTTATCTTTATGTTTTTTTTTCTTTCTTTATGTATTTCTTTCTATTAATATTGTTAAACAATCTGCATGACAGATTGTAAGTATATATCTACTATGTTACACCAAAAACTTGTATTTCTATCTTAATTCACTACTGTGATATCGATATGTAACTTTATACTAATAATGTACTACTCCGCCGTCTTTTGTTTACTTACAATATGTTAAGCGGTTTCTTCATCTGCGAAATATATTTTGATAAATAATGTGCATATATCTCTCAGCTATGTATTAAACGGTACTGAGAATGCACCTACAGGGTGTTTAATAAAAGAATTGAATTGAATTGAATTGAAATTCGAGTGTTGATTGATCTGACCATGTCTGCCATCACCATACATCTTCATTGAAAGTCTGTGCAAACTCATCATAACATTGATAAATTTAATTTCCTAATTTTTTTACTTAAAATACTTTTATGTATCTTTTAATTATTCTATTTATATTCATTGTCGGGGTTGGTTCGTGTAAAGACACAATTCCAGTTTTTTTTTTTTGAACTAGTAACGCTCGTCGCATTGAAAATGGCCGTTGGCTTTTTCAATGCGCGGCCGCTGATTAATCAGCAGATAACACGCCACATGGCATGATTTGCATATGGCTTTGGCTCAGTAATAGCTGATTGAACAGGAATCACATATTTGCATAGCGTTACAACTGGTAATCGTTGATTGGTCGGCCGGGAATCACGCCACACGTTATTTGCATAGTGTTACAGCTCGGTAAACACTAGGGTTTCTCATTTCCCGGTCTTTTGCTTGTCTCGGGATCCCGGGATAAAAGTGAACCATTTTAAAAATATCATTGTACAACTGTACAAACGATTTCACGAATTTTATTCAGTTAAAATCCAATATAAAAAACAATCATTTTTGAATTATATTTAATACGATCGTTTCATATTAGAATAATCAATTTCGTTCAAAAATATATTTGAAAAAATTTCATATAAAATAGGCAGAGAGACATTTTTGGGATAAACCACTGACATTTAGAAGTTACGTGTGAGTGCGAAAGGATTTTAGAGCCAGGATGATGGAGATAGTAAAGGCATCAGTTTACCTTTCTAGAACATTTGGGTTCGAGTGCCGGTTGGTTTCTAGAACATTCGGGTTCGAGTGTTGATTTTTGGAAAAACGTGGAAATGATACTCTTGCAAAGATTCATCAATGGGGAATTAAACATAAGCTGAAATTTAATCCTGCAAAAACTACCGGTATTGTATTCAACAAACCAAGAAAACCAAATTTATATCTTCGCAAGCCTACAATAAAAATGAATAATCAGTCAATAAAAATTGAAAAGTGCATCAAATACCTAGGAGTATGGCTGGATTTCAGGCTTGGGTGGGATGAACACATTTCATATGTAGCCAAAAGAACTTCTCTCATTTTTCACGCTTTTTCTGAAATAGCGCGTAAAAACTGGGGTTTATCTTCTGAGGCAATTGGTATCATCTATGATCAAATTTATATNTCCAGATATTACAGGTTCCGACAAGTAAAGAATTTTTATAGTCCTGCCACAAATAAGCTATATATTGATTATTGACCATTTGTGACATGCTATAACGAGCAAAAATTTAAAAAAACTAATAGGTAGGTTTAAAATTAATAAATACAAATGTATTCTGACAGTGAATGAGTTAATTATGCTTTCTATTTGCAAAATTTCTCAACCTTAACGCAAAATAAGAAAAAAAATGAATTTTTAAGAAATTTGCGGGATTTCCCGGGATAAGAAAAATTTCCCGGGATATTTCCCGGGTTAAAAAAACAACCGGGATCCCGGGATCCCGGAACCCCGTTTGAGAAACCCTAGTAAACACTGATTGGTCAACCAGCCCACTTTCGACGGCTATAAAAGGATTGATGTCGAAGCGAGAGTTTTAAGTTCGGAAGTTTAGGATATAATTGAATTTCGTGTAAGTTTTTAAGTATTAAGTTTGCTTCGGCACGACAGGATATACATCAGTTTCATTTAAGTTCGGTTTGGAATTTCAAGTGTGCATCAGTGGTCGAGATAAGTTTGCTTTCGTCTCGCTGTTTGTTTTCTTCAACTGCCGGAAAAAGATTACTTCTAGCCACAATTCGTCGATGTGTCGTAAGGTGTCTTCTCGACGAACCAAGATAAGCATATTGAACTATTTGAATTTTGTTAATGTTATTGGTGCACCGAGTTGGGCGCCAATTGTGCGAAATACGAACATTGTAAACTTTGTAAATTTGACTATTATTTTAATGAATATATGAAATTTTATATTTAATTTATTCAAAGCTCATACAGTAAATTAAATTGCGAAGTACTGTATTTCTATATATCACAAATCACTAAACAATTTAAAATATGTGAATAAAAACAAACAAGTTTGTTTGTGTATTTAGAAAATCAATAAACAAACTTATACATTTTAGAAAATTAAAATGTCTATAATTTTGTTGTTGTCTGCATTCTTCTGTAAAGTGAGGAAAGATGGTAGGATTATAACAAAAGTTGAATATGACGTGAGAATATTTAAAAATAAATACGTTGAGATGATTGTATGTTGGAGTTACAGGTGAGACTTCAGGTGTTTTTTCTCTGATTATGGTTCAGGTGTTTTTCTCCACTGATAAAGGTAGAAGAGGATGGCACATGTTCTCTATATCAAATTCAAGACTTTCGTAAAGTTGTATTAATTGGAGACTAAAGAAAAGGAAACGGAATAGACGTAAAATTACTTGGAAAATAACTGCACTAATGACTATAACCATTTTACCAACGAAAAGTTGGGAGTAGACGATAAATTTAACCAATCAAAACTCACGTACTTAAAGTGAAATGAATGCTGATTGATTGACCGTATAAATATGGAAAACCCAGGCGAACTTGGTACGACGGAGTAAAGTTAGCATGTAATGCAAACGGGATTACAGAGGACTGGTATATAGATATAGAGAGATGGAGAGGATTCCTGGAAGTCAGAAGGCGACGTCAGACGTCATAAACGAATAAAGATAGCGAACTCAAGTAAAATCTATTTATAATTCGAATTTTTGATTGTATCTTTCTAGCATTTGTTCGTAATTAAGAGATGAAACACGAACAAAAAACCGACTGAACGCGATAGAAACAATTCTTTTAGTCAAATTCTAGATATAAACTAATATATACAGTAGAGCGTCGTTTATCCGAAAGAATTCCAGTCGGCAAATTTAAATTTTCGCTAGTGCTGTGGCGCTGCAATCTTTGGCTATATCTTGAGCTACTCCAATATTTTTTTTTGTTGATGTGTGTGTTTTAGCTGGCAGCACTTGCACTTTTGTGTGGTGTTTTTCTGAGGACTGTGTCCTGCTGAATAGAACGTTTTTGATACTAGATCAACTTCTAAAGTATATACTTTTTTGTTTTTATATTTTTCAATATATTTACAGTAGAGCGTCGTTTATCCGAATTAATTGGGGACTGGGGTTGTTCGGATAACTTATTTTTCGGATAACCGATTATGTACGAAAAAATATCTCATGTTGAAATTTTTCTCCGTTGCGTGTCGCTTCGCATTAAATTTTCGTCAATGTTAAGCCTAATGTAAACTTTTCAAAATAATAATCGTGGCTATTGTATCGTTAAAAATTATATCTTTATTTTTTACAAATATAATAAATATATTGAAAAATTAAAATATATCAAAGACAAGTCTGTCCAATAAGGATCACCATTTATTTTGCGTTTCAGACATACACAGTAATGGCGACAGGCCTTCCTTTTTAGGCTACATGCCGCCAAAAGGTAAAAAAAGTCCTTTAAAAAACACAAACATCCAATTAAAAGTAAAGGAATCGGTGACACAGACGTCTTACTTCTTATCCATCTGGCCAATGGGTGGTTCTGCTTTATATCTACTAAAAAAGCGCTGGAATATGTAGATTTTGAAGCTGCCCCCTGGCGATGGTACATTTAAAATTTTTTTTGTTGAATTTTTCCGTCCGTATATTTTAATAATAATCCAGCCATCCGACGGAAAAATTCAAAAAAAAAAAAAAATTTTAAATGTACCGTCGCCAGGGGGCAGCTTCAAAATCTACATATTCCAGCGCTTTTTTAGTAGATATAAAGCAGAACCACCCATTGGCCAGATGGATAAGAAGTAAGACGTCTGTATCACCGATTCCTTTTCTTTTAATTGGATGTTTGTGTTTTTTAAAGGACTTTTTTTTACCTTTTGGCGGCATGTAGCCTAAAAAGGAAGGCCTGTCGCCATTACTGTGTATGTCTGAAACGCAAAATAAATGGTGATTCTTATTGGACAGACTTGTCTTTGATATATTTTAATAATAATCCAGCCATCGGAAGGAAAAATTCAACAAAAAAAAAAAAAATTGAAAAATATAAAAACAAAAAATTATACTTTAGAAGTTAATCTAGTATAAAAAACGTTCGATTCAGCACCACACAAAGTCCCCAGAAAAACACCACACAAAAGTGCCAGTGCTGCCAGCTAAAACACACATCAACAAAAAAAATATTGGAGTGGCCCAAGATATAGCCAAAGATTGCAGCGCCACAGCACTAGCGAAAATTTAAATTTGCCGACTGGAATTCTTTCGGATAACTGACTTTCGGATAAACGACGCTCTACTGTATTTTGTTTGTACAAAATAAAAAAATAATTTTTAACGATACAATAGCCACGATTATTACTTTAAAAAGTTTTTTAAGGCTTAATATCGACGAAAATTCAACGCGAAGCGACACGCAACGGAGAAAAATTTTAACACGATAGGTTTCGTGCATAATCGGTTATCCGAAAAATATATTATCCGAACAACCCCAGTCCCCAATTGATTCGGATAAACGACGTTATACTGTATATTAAACATAATTTTATGAAAAAGAATTTCGATATTTGGTATAACCGAACGCATTCAATTTCGTCTTCCTCACTATCTAAAAAAACCTAACCGCATCGTAAATGAACGTCAACTTTGTTCAATATCATAAAATATTCTTATTATTTTATATTATAAACTAAATTATATAAATTTGATTTTTATTTTAATCAAAGAAAATGGTTCAAAATTAAATAAAATATTGTCGATTTAGACAAGAGTATGTAAAAATCGCGAGTATGTTTTTGATTTAATTAATATATTTATTATGTGTATACTTCGTTTTTGTAAAGTCTATAGTAAAAAATATGTAAATAAAATAGATGTAGGATTAATATAAAGAGTAGGATAAGTTTCTTAACAATTCTCGGAAGCGTATAATCCTTAATAAGTACTTCACTGGCAGGGAAGATTAAGATATTTATTTAGGCTCGAGATGATTGCCATTTATTCTTTGTTCATTCGATTGTCTTCTTCACATTATTCTCTTTTAATTAATAGTCTCAGGGATTGTTCAATATAGAGTTGGATCAGCAGTCCTATTTATGTTTGCATTATAAAAGCAGGATTTTGTGATTCTCAATTTCCTGATTATTCAGGAAGACTAACCACAAAAGAAGATTTATTTTAATCGCTAAAAAATCTCATTTAAAATTTGGGTTTATATTTGAAAAATTTCATTATTAGAAACGTTTCTGTTTATTTTATAATATCGAGATTATAATATCTTTATTCAGTCAAAAATAATAACAGTGCTGCGATAGTACAGTCCAATATCGACAAAAAAAGCACGATGAATCTGTCAATCTAATATTAATATATTTTTTCGTATGACAATAACTGTATATGATATACTCAATAACAGTTCTTCGTTCAAGTACGATTAAAATATAATTGGCTGTGTTATAACAACCTGTTATTATAGTACAATTCAATTGAAATTTTAAACTGGAAAATTGTAAATATCGCCATTTGAATTATTCAAATAATGCTGAAAAATTATTCTCTAGAAATATGAAAGGAATAACGAAATTTTTGACATTTAAAAAATAAAAAAAAGTGAATTATTGTAACAGTTCTTAACAATTTATACCGTGATATATAAATAAATCAGTTTCTATAGAAAATTAAATGAGAGAAGTCTGTCAGAAATTTCAAAGTATACAAATAAAATACTTATTATTCATGTAAATTTAAATATATATGTATATATAAATGTTTCACGAATCATACAAACAAAAATTAAAATATAAATATCAAAAGTTAAACTAAAGAATTTATAGAATTTCGTTTTGTTAAGTATAACTTTAAAATTCGCAATGAAATCTTTAAAAGTATAGTCATTGAAAAAGTTATTTAGACCGTGATATATTGGAGATGTAAGAAAAAGAATGTCAGCATTTATGTCACACAGGAGAATAATATTCTTCTGATAAAAAAATACAAATCGATAGGAAATAGTCATTTCAATTCTTTCTTCACATGTAACAAAACCTCTCTAGAGAAAGAAATTTATATCTTAGAATGAAATACAAAATCAAACCAAATAAATTTAATATAAATCAAATGAATTGTTATAAAACTAATTTTTTCATTAAATTTTATTGTGATCGGGACAGAAAATAAGAATTATCATCATTTGTTTGTTATCTTATTAGTAACAAATCTTAAATCACCAATAAACTTATCTCAAAATAATTTTAGTAAAGCATTAATTTAAATTATTAAGAACGTTCATTGAATAGCTTATCTCAAATTACAGTTTAGATATAGAATTTTTATAAATATATTTTTCTATATTTAAATATTTTAAAATAGAAACACGATACTGCTTTTTGAAGCTTATTATAAATTTCTTAAAACTCTCTGATTTAAAATCAGGATTAAAGAACAAAATCTCATAAACGTTACTAATTTTCTCAAGTTTAGGAATATTTTCTTAAAATTATTTCTGTTGTCAAAATTTATTAAACTTTCTTGTTTAACAAAGGATTCAATTTGAACAATATTTCGTTAATGCAAAAGATTAACGTATTAGTTATGCATTAATCTCTTGTATTAACTCATTAACTCTTGCATGTTATGATATATCTGGAAGAAACTGATACATAAATATTTTATTGTAAGAGTCATTCTTTCCTTTTAATTTTCTTTGTTGCTATCTACACATCTTTTTTTGTTCACTGAATAACTTTAATTGGTACTTGTTAGTAATTAAAGTAATGAGTATCGTTTTTGAAGCTTAAACACTTCACCTCTTAACTATAATAAAGATACTTAATTTAATAATAATTTTCTTCAGAAATTAGTTTTATTATATATTATATTGTATTTAAAAGAAAATTTACGCTAAACAAATAAGAAAATTATAAATTATAAATTTTTATTTTTATACATCACAGTTCCGATTATCCGAATTAAATGTCCCAAAGAGTTAAGAGATCGATCCTATTCTCGAGTCTCTTGATCACAGAACCCTGCGTAATACAATCCTCGTAAAAAATATGTAATAATTTACTGAGAACAATTATGAATAATAAAAATTTTATTACAGTCGAAGAAAATATTTGATACAGAGAAGGTTATACATTGAATAAATACATAGATCAAAACATCAATAGTGTGACAATATAACAAAAGAAGGATCTGCAAATTTTCCGTGGAAGAAGATATCTACAACAATTTTTTTAGCTTATTTGTCCATACTCATTTCTCTGTATATAATGTCTACTTGGACCTTGTTTATTAATTAATAGGAGTTATTATACTGGTGAAGTTTCTGAATAGAATATTAGAAACTTTACCAGTATAATAAGTCCTATTAATAAACAAGGTTCAATTAGATAATATACACAGAAAGCAGCTACATATCTAATAATAGATATATTACGGTTCAGTTCTGTTTAAAAAAAGGTTAAGCAAATATAATAAAATAAACATATAATAAATAAACAAAATGAGTTTATTAGTCCCTTATACAGAAAGCACGGGGCTGTTCCATTGACAAGCTACAATTTGCTTATACCCATAGAACTGTTTTTCTGCTCGAGCGCGCCGGTATATAGCGTCAAAAGTATTGGTATAGATACGCAGTATCGATATCTGCTCAGTAAAGAGTCTTATATGTTCAGTTATCATTTATGCGGACTGGTAGTATTTATAAATAAAGACACTGCCTATAGGTATAAGTTCAGTGTATCACTTCAATATAAGTTTCTGATCTGTATTATCAATTAATTTGCAATAAATAACTTCAAACTTCATTGACTTTTCTGTTATAAATATAGATGAATTTGTAATTATAACGGAAAAGCCAATGAATTAATTCATAGTTATTTATTGCAAATTAGTATATCAGTTATTGGACAGAAGTGAATATCAGTCAAAATGGCATCACGGTAGAAGCCTGAAGAAACAAATCATTAAACTTTTAAATGGTGAAAAAACCTAGCAGGAAGTGAATAAGGTTAATGGTTGTTCACAAAAAAATGGTATTAATGATATCAAACGACTTTGCCCAATTTATGGGTAAAGTCGAACAGAATAGTGTTGGTAAAATATGGAACACGGTCACTAAAACCTCGTTGTGTTTATGTAAATTAAGACAATCATTATATTCCTATGTGTTGAATAACAGAAAATCTACTTCAAACCTAATGAAGTAGATTTTTTTGTTGAATGGAGCTCTTTAATTGAAGAAAATACTGAAAACAAATATGTGACAGAACCTTAAAAGTCTTTCAGGGAACATACTTATTATGATTACATAATGATAAATGAAAACAATTTTAAATCCGAAGAAAAATAATCTGTCCCTATGGGTAATTTTTATCTTTGGTGCCTTTGTATTTGCCTATTTTGGGTAATGTTTGATCCGATCCCACAACAGATGGTTAAATTAACAAAGATCTCAGATAAAATGAAAACAAAAGAATCGAAACAAATCGCATATTTTATGGTGATTTTAAATAAATATTAAATAAAATTTATTCAATTGAAAAAATTATTTACTTCAGTTTTTATTTAGCATTCTTTACAAACAATAGAATTACATTAAAAGAAAACACACACAAAAAAGTTATACTGTAGTAGGTATATTACAAATATAGGTCATTTGTATAGATGAATAAAAGATACATTTTTGGTAAATGGGATGAACTGATAGATAAATCAACAAGAATTAAGTAAAGTACAGCACATACAAAGCCCGAGCATACACTGGAAATAGTACATCGCATATTATTAATATATTGCATAAAGCAGAATGTCGGATAATCGAGACTCTCTTGTATTACGTTATTTAAATGATAAGATGTATTAAAAATACAATTTACAAAATTTTATATGTTTTTCAGTCATATTAATATGTGCCTCTTCAAATGCTGTCAGAGAAATTCTGTTGGCAGCATACGAGTTAGAAATGGTAAACAGTGGAGAATACGTATTTTTTAATATTGAACTATTTACCAGGTTCGTATAACTTTTAATTTCATAAAATTTACTTTCAATGATAAATTAATGTTATATTTATTAATTTTTATTGTATAAACGTCTTTTTACTATGCAGTATATATTGATAATAACAGTAAAAATATAAATTATTTTATGTGAGATTTCATAAATATGATATAATGAAAGTGTAATCAATATTTTTGCGCTAAAATAATGAAATATAAAAACTTTTCTTATTATTGGACTGCAATTTGAAAAAACTGTAGACGTATAAATTCTTACTATCACCTGTCTGTCCTAATTTAATCTCGAGAACAGAATTAGGTAGATAAAAGCGAAGACAGATATGGAACGAATATGGACAGCACGCCTCGATTAACTGTATATATACACCTCCAATACAAAATGGAAGTTAAATTATTTCATTTCAAAATGTTTTCCTAAAAGGAATTGCATAGAAGACCGACACCACTCTATTGCTAACAGGAAAAGTATGATGTACAGGGGCAAGCCACTACTAATTGGAAATGGAGAGCATATATTTTTAAATTTTATCAACTGATACAGAAGTTAAAAGAAAGTGTGTATGTTTACTCCGTAACTTTCACAAACTCTTTCTGATTTCCACAAATCAAAGGCCATTTTTTAAATGCAGTTTTGATAGCTCCAAATATAGTTTTGCATTTATATTTCAAATTTCGTCGATTTATTCTTTATTATAATCGAATAAATTTATATTTTACATTCTATTAAAGCTATTTTTGCATTACAATTATTTCAATTTGAAGAGTGAAAAATGCCCTTTTCTTGGTTACATTCGACTTTACGAACTTTCAGCATTAACGAGGATCTGTATCCGTTTGCCCCTGTTAATGCGTTAAACCAAGGGTTTACTCTAACACAATATATATTAAATTATTTCCGAAAAATTAAATAATAATCAGCATAATGAATTGCTGAAAATATATTAAATTTAATTATTAAAAATAATTTTTAATTGTTAAAATTTCAAGATAGCAACTAGATTAAGATTTATCAGATTTAATTAATAAAATTTTATATTTAATTTATCTTACTTTTATCATTTGAGACAGAATTAATGAAAATAGGTAATTAATCGTCTGAAAATTTTTAATACGTATGATTATTAAATCAATTAATTAGCTAAAAATGCAAATATTTGAAAGTTCTATTAAAATTATTTACTTTACATCAAATTTCTTAAATATTTACTTAAAAAATGTCTTATGTTTCCAATTTTAAAATATTGTATTGATATATTGTAAATATTTACCTTTATATTTTAAATTAATCTTAAAATATGAATATTCAGAAAGTATAAGAATTTTTTAATATGTATACTTACTCCATATTTATATTAAATATAATAATTGTTATCATAATTATAACTCATTATATCAAATAATTAGTAAAATAACCCATTTAATAATTTATAGACGTATTAAACAAACCATAAAATATTAAAATTGAGACTTCCAAAGGACTGTATTTTATAAATTACTGTATAACGTATTTTGTGATTATAAAATAAAATGTATTATGTAGGCTGTAGGATTGAAATATTACTTAAAAATAGGCTGAAAAACTGCGATTTTTTCTCTGAATGTATTGTACAAAATTTAATTTTTCTTAAGGAAAGGAGTCGGAATACTTACAGATATGATTGCTGTAAAACATATTTAGGACAAATACTTAATTTTATTAGAAACATTGGCAAATATTTTATATTATTTCAGTCAAAGAATCATAACTTGGACTTATTTTAATAATAATAATTATTATTCTAAACAATGTGAAATGATTAAAAAGAAATAAAATTTATTAATGGATCAAATTTGTGAAAATTTTAGTACAGTCGACCCCCCCCATAACGCGGTAGATACGTTCCACTTTATAAGAATTTTACGTTGTAGGAATCCTTAAATACATGAGCCAATCACAGCCCGGCACGTATGCAGTTTACGGACTATGGCTGTTTGAAAGGTTTTCTTCCATAAAATTAATCGATTCTAGACTAATTTAACTCAACATTTCCAAAACACGTACAATTTTTTGGGAATAATCCGTATAAACTACGCTATAAACAAAAAATTGTAGGATTACTTACGGAGAGTGCACCGTTCGACGACGCCATTGCTTAAGCTTGTTTTCGTCGCGGAGCAGAGACCCAAACGGCGGGCGCGTTTTCTGATAAGTTATTAGTGAAGCTCTTATGGAAAAATGTTCCTTCCCAACTCCGTCTCGTTGAGTTGGTTTCTTGTGTTTCACGACTCGATGTGGTGAATCAGGTTCGTCGGAAAGTACACCTCCACACTCAAATTGAATATATATATAGTTTATTTACAGTTGTACAAGTTATAAACGTAGCATATGTACAGGAAGATCATGCGTGGTGAATTCACGTGCCAGATTGGCGTCTGGAAACTAATACTCTTGGGAGAGACCTCAGTCAGCTTTCGGAGTCGGCTCAACTGCACGGTCGGTCCGGTCTCAGCACTAACCCGTCCCTGAGAAGATTAACAGAGGAGAACACTCTCTCTTTACGCTCAGCGGGCTTCCCAAGTGCCTGAGACTACCGTGTACCAGTCTCTTGCCCTTCTCTCCTTTCCTCTCGTTCGGCCCGCAATTTAAGGGTTTTTGGACGGGGACTTCCGACCAATCACAATCCCTTTTCTTTGCCCGAACAGCTTACACTCGGGTCCGCCGTCACCCGACGAGAGTGAAGCTTACACAAACGTCCGCCACTTGTTTACGTTCGTTCGTTTACAATATGGCAATTGTACTACCGTCTCACCGCAGGTGGGTCCAATTAACAAAGCCGTACCCCCTTTGTCCCCGCTGTGCTAAAAGGTTACTACTTTACATTATTTTTCTGCGAAAAATTCGTTGAACTTTGGTGACATCATTAATAGAAATAATTTTTATGGCCTTTGAATAAGAAATGTTTTTTTTCACAAGAAATGTATAAAATTACAGTACTTACAGTACCTAATTTATATACTGTACAGATGATAGTAAACTTCCTGATAATGCCACAGCGGGGTCAGGATATATGTATATTACATGTAAAAATAAAATGATTGATTGATTAGTAAACTCCACTTACCCGCCTAAATTCTTCGTAGCGTGTAAGTAGTTCGGCTGTTCGTCCACTATTGGTCCAGATTCGATCAATCCTGTCGCGACACGAGTCGGCGATGACGTTTTACTGCATTTTACGAGTCTCTTTTAGTGTGTTTATATGAATACTGTCGCAATTTTTTCGCCGCAATATACGAATCCGCATTGTATGAACCCGCATTATAGGGGGGCGACTGTATGTAATTTAACAATTCCTGGTTTATCCAGAATGATCTGTTAGACTTTCGTTTGTTTTTCTCTCAAGTTTGAGTGAAATTCATTTTATAAAATAGACAGAATTAAATGTTTTATACTCTACTTACAAACTTAAGAGACAAGATAAGAATTCTTTGTAGAAACTTCATAGAAAAACTTAAACGTTTTGCATTATTTCATAAATATATTTAAAATATTGTACCTGGACTATTTCTTCGTCATATTCTATCTTATTTCACAATAAAACTTTGAAAATTATTCATAACATCATTAAATATTGGTATTCATGTTTATAATGAGTACTTCTAGGTAGTAAGCAGATACGTACGCGAACAAATGATATTATAGAGTATTAACCATGTTTGCTTCCTTGGCTGCTTGCCACTTAGATATATTTAATATTGCATTATAAGATATCTAAGTATTAATATCAATTTCTCTTCACAAATTCTATAATATAATAAAATATATATATTGAATAATATCCCTCACTTAAAACTTTGCCATTTTCTACTGTATAAAGGTTGTAATAAGCTTAATCTAATACGCTATATTTTATTATAGAATTTTACAAGAATACTTATTTCAAAGATACGTTATTTTTTATTTATTTTATTGTGACATCGTCACAATGCAGGGCTGCAATTTTTAATTATATTTTCAATTTATGTAATTTAAAATACAATGCTATCCATCTGAAATTAGTAGTCGCTTGCCCCTGTATATCCTACTTTTCCTGTTAGAAATTGAGTCATTCCGGTCACCTGTATAACAATCATCCTTTTAGGAAAAATTTTTGAATTGAAATAATGTGACTTCCGATTTTACCAGAAGTTCTTATATAGATAATCGGGAACCTCCTTCCCCTAAGGTTTCCATATTTGGTATCGTCTTTCACCTATATAATTCTGTTCTCGAGATTAAGGAAGAACAGGCAAGTGGACAGGCAGACGGACGACAGTGGGAATTTATAGGTCTACTTGAAAATTGCAGCCTAATAATTTTCCAATTCTTCCAGATTAAAGATTTTCAAGGGTTGTATAATTTTCATAAATTATATAATTGTATAATTCATATATGATCATTACAATAAGTATTTCATACTCAAGAATTGCCTTAAAAGTCTAAAATAAAATTCGTATTTCATTAATTAAATATTCTATTTATAAGTAAATTGCTGTAAAATTCCTGAATTATGTAATAAATTTCTGTTGTTTTTCTGTTTAAATTTAATAGAATAAATCGTATAAAATTGTATGTTATCTGTATCATGCAATATCATTGTTTGTGCTTCTAATTCACAAAGTAGAATTATACAAGATTATTTTTTATCGGATTTCAAACTAGAAAGAAAGATTATTTAAAGAAGAAATTCCTTTCTTCTATTATATTCAATATAAAAAGAAATTTTATATTAAATTTAGGTTTATACTGCATGATTGATATACCTTTTTACAAACAATAGTTATTGTTTCTTAAAGTGCTTAACTGCTAATATAATTAAAATATTTATAATTTTATTGCCCCTGTCTTGATAATTCTATATATTTATTATGAATGCTTCTCACCAAAAAATGAATTTTATTTATTCTCAAATTCGAGTCCATCTTTCAGAATTAAAATAATCTAATTTACAAGTTTTTATGTGAGAATTTTTTCGAATATTTCACAGAAAAGGAATGTAAATAGCCAAACATACGAATTATATCTTGAAATTTAGGCACGTGGGGCCTTATATATATCGACTGAAGGTGAATATAAATGGATTTTTAACATATTCATATCAATATTAACGTAACATTTAAGTTTTGTTAATCAAGTTGTATACGTGATACGATAATGTTTGAGTGTAGTAAAATCTGGACAGTAGTTTGATATTTTAAGTGATGAAGAGAACGAATTTGATGATCAAATTTGATGATTTTTTTACATTGGTTATTGTATAAGTAGATATATTGTGTGATATGTATTGGTACTTGATAATAACAGTATAATTAAAAATATTAGTGTATTTTTCAACAAGGGTTTAAACCGTATTAATTGGGTGGTTTACAGGAAAGATATGTTTTAAACATTAAAAAAAATCATTTAAAATTTCAATTTATATGCTATAATTATTACAGGAAATAATATTAAGGAATGTCTTTAATGTTTTATTGATATTGTATTATTCAAAATTAATATTGTTTATTCAATTGTAACTGAAGAGGAGAAATTGAGTTTTTATGAACCACTCGAAATGCATTATGTATTAGGTTGAATAAACTAGTTCCAGAAGATATTGTAGTCAGTATTTATTTGATACTGGACGTTTAAAATTTGCTAGAGAAATTTTCAACAAACTTGTAATTAAAGGAAACCAGTTCTCATTGTACAATATTTATGTTTTCATTGAAAAAATAATGAGGCTTCGCAGCGCCCTTTCATATTTACAATTCAGGAAATTTTTTTACCTATATCTTCTCTATTATGCTTCATTAATTTAAAACTGTTTAACCATCTACTAAACGGCCTAAACTGCTCTAAAATGGTCTTTTTTGTGGACAAAAGTACTTATTTTTATTATGGTTTTACTTCCGGTTTTTATCTTTCGGAATCGCGACTACTCAAAACTCTTATTGATGTATTTTTCATCATTTATCTATTAAAATTAAATAACTATATATAATTGATGTATTTTTATTAATAACACGTAAATATTTGCATATTTTTAGAAAACATTATCAGAAAATGAAAAATATAATCAAAACAAAACGATTTATTAATTAAGAAAATAAAGTAATAGATTCATTTCTTGTTCTAGATGCATTAAATTAGCATATAAATGACTTTAAAATTAATTTATAAAACCTTTGAATCAAATTTATGTCAATTTTAAAAAGGAAGAGTCGAGTTTTGAATATGTTTTTTATTAAGATTTTATTAATTTTAGCAGATTTCAAGTGGATAATTCACATAGATGCCAAATAATTTCATTAAGTATACAAGCAGTTTCTATGTTTAGAATATTGATGAAGGATATTTAAATTGTTTACATTAAATACATAATTAATTTTCAATATTTAACTTAACTGAATTGTTGAAAATTGAAGTAAAAATCTTTGAAATCTCTAATTCATTAAGTTTTATTTAAGAATATTCGAAAGATTTTGATTAATTAATTATTTCGAAATTCATATAATAAGGAGAATATAATCATTCTCAATAATTTAAATTCTTTTTATTAATGAAAGATAACGAAGAATTTTAACTTTAACGATATTTAGATAATGAAAATTTATTAAAATTTTCAATGTTATTTTAATTTTGTTTCTATATCGTATAAAAAATCATAAATTTCTAACATTTAATGGAAGAGATAATAATAGTTAATTTGCTTTATTTTGAAATATTTTCTCTGGATGTCATATTTCTGCACGTAAATGTTTATGAAAAAATACGGAAAATGTTTATTATGACAAACACAGATCATAAAATCGATGTTACATGCTCTTTCAGCGATAACAAGTCTAATTAGATGATATATTCACCTTAAAAAATATATATATATATATTTTTTAAATACTGAATGGTAGATATAATTACTTACATAAACATATAAATCAATTTAGTAACATTCTTTAAGAGAAAATTAAAAAAAAAAAAAAACTATAAACAACTAAGATAAATTCCTCAGAAGTATTGTAAGCGATGATTTATTTAATAAAAGCTATTATACAAGGTTATGCTTTCTAATAAGTGTTGTAGAGTGGATCTATATATGAGCACAGAAAAAATATATACTTGATAAATATTAATTTTAAATGCGTAAAATTATTGAAATTATTTACAGAATATAAAAAAAATGTAAGAATATGTTTTGTCTTCTGGTAACATCTTATAAATGAATAGGAATATTGAAATAATTTGAGCAAAAGTACCACTTTCTAATTGATAATTTTCTAAACAATTGTTGATAAGTTATAAATTAATTTTTATTCTTTATAAATAGGCTTTTAAGCGTTTGTTTAGGGCATTTAGATATTAGGAATCTCGTGTACAGTACATATATATTAAAACATCCGATACTTCCATCAAAAAAATGGATATTAACCCTGGTAAATTCATTGTTGATGTTTTAACATTCAGAATTTATCTTTTAATTTTGAAATTATGATTAGTGTACATTTTGTTTAAATATAGTAATTTTGCAAATTATATTTTGAATCTCTGTAAGCGTTCTTACATTTCTTGTGAAATACTGACTTGAAATCAGAACATATAAACTTGAAATACAGTGCATTTTGAGTTTCCATTACTTAAAATATTAATTTACATTTTTACTTAAAAATCCGGTTAGGATTTAGCTCCAGTTAGTCCGGATTTTCGCTTAACTATACTTATATGCATATCGATATCGGATCCAATGATAGGAATCTAGTAATTATAATAGGTAAAACCTTGTACAATATCAAGTACGTACAAGATTATTGTAATAGATCTGTTATATTAGATAATATGATAAGAGTTGTACATCATATAAACTGGGTACTAGGAAATACGACGAGTTATAAATTATACTGTAAGTTCTATTATTTCCTGGGCATAAACAAGTTAAACTTGCCACTGTTTATAAATAATTTCTAAGAAAATTGTTTGTAATATTGATTTCTGAAGAGTGTTGATTAAATTTCTCTGGTTAGAAGTTTCAGAACATATCTCGCGCGCACAATCTATAATCCAATAAGTATTGACAGTTCTTAATAGATTAACAATATAATTAGTGAAACTATAATTCTTTTAATTACAAAAGTGATAAAATTATCAGCTTCATGAAATTAAATTACATCGTACTAGAGATTACATCTCTATGTAATGCTTATGTAAAATGTAAACTTTATTTTTTATATGTAAAACTTATTTTTTATATTAAATATTATATTTACAGAACTTAATTACAATTTTTTTATTGCGCTGCAATTGGAAAAAATTGTAGACCTATAAATTCCTACTGTCATCTGTCTGTCGGTCCATCTGTCATCCTTTCATCTCAAGAACGGAGTTATGACGAGACCAGATATGGAGAGCGTAGGGGCAGGAAGCTCCAACTAACTATATAGGAAGACACGTTATTTCAATTCAAGAATTTTCCTCTGAAAGGAATTAGATAGATGACCTGCACGACTCTATTGCTAACGGAAAAGTATGATGTGCAGGAGCAAGACACTATTAATTTGAGGTGGAAAGCATATATTTTTAATTAAAACTTTTAAAATAGGATTAAAAATTTCAACCCGGCATTGTGACGATGTCAATAAATTTCTCGTTGGAATTAATATTTAATTGTTATTTAATAATATAATAAGAATAAAAAGAAGTTAAACCTTAATATCATAATTTTTTAAAATTATTCAAATGAAGTAAAATAGAAATTCGCTAAATAATTCATTAAGTTCTAGTAAAAACGTAAATCGAGATATCGTTTTTTTTTGAAAACATAAAAACTTTCTTCTGAATTTTCTAGCATCAGATTACATAAAAGATATTCTTAAATGGTCTAAGTACTCTCAAAGGTGTTACTCATTGGCACATTTCTTTTATCTCTTACATCAACGATACCTTCTAATTTTTAACTATCGTATCGATGAAGTGAGATTTCACATTTTGAACATTTATTTCTTGATGCATGTTGAGAATTCGGTCCTTTTAATGTCCTCTGCTATTCTACTATCACATAAAATCAATATTGTCGAAAAAGTTATTTGGCTATAAGTAATATTTTGATTATCGAGATAAAAATTTTAAATTTTCTATTGAAAAATGTAACTATAACCTTTTGATATTCATATAATAAGAAGTAAATTTTACAATTTTGTATATAGTTAACGAGAAATTTTTTATTGTGACGATGTCACAATGTTGGGCTGCAATTTTTAATCATATTTTTAATTTATTCAATTTAAAATTTGTAGATTCTTGCCTCGCACATAATGCTTTTGTTGATAAGAGTAATGCCAGTCATCTTCGTAAGTCCAAATTTTGAATTGAAATCACATAATATTCATTCTGGCTCGGATGAAAATATGTAGTTAATCAGGGTCTACTGCCCCTAAGCTTTCTACTCCTACTTTCGGTTTTTATCTATCTAACACTCTGATCGAGATTAAGAAAGGACAGACAGATAGACAGACAAAAGTGGGAATTTATAAGTCTACAATTTTTTCCAAATTGCAGCCCAATAGTAATTTTTATTATTTCATGTTTTTCAGTATTTTATTTGAATTATTAATATTATTGTTAAATAGATATATATGATAGAATTGATATAAAAATTCATCGTTAATATTCGATGAATAATTTTAATGTCATCAAATTTCTCTTCTTATTCAGTGAAAAAGAAAATCGACGACCTTGGTATCGTCCAGATGACACAGCAGAAAGAAATCTGAAAGCAAGGAATGCTTACGAGGCTCTTCTTACAGTAACAGCGAGAATACCAGATTCTACTGAATATAAAGAATTTTCTGATGATGTAAAAAGAATAGCAAAAGAAGAATTTGGATATAATTATGGACCAGAAGAGGTAGGCAAATATTTATATTGATAATAATAATGCTGGAATTAAATAGATGATTTATTGTACAGTACAATGTATTAAATAAAAATTTACACAACGGTTTAATACAATTAAACAAATATTTTATTTTACTATTTTGAATCCATTAAGTAAATAATTCATTCATATATTTAAGTTTCATCTAATAATATTTAATTGTCTACGTTTAATGAGTGATTTTCTAAGCATAAGATTATAAAATGATAAGATAAAGCGTGCTTTCTTTTATCTGGTTTTAAGACATTCATAATTTATCATGGGCAGTATATTCGGACATCGTTTTTATCCCTCACTCATGCTATACGCTCGTATATATTCGCCAAAAAAAGGTCATAACTCCTCGACCTTTAACTACCAAAATGTAATGGAATAAATTCCTGTAATACACAAACTTCTCTGCAAAATTTCAGAAATTTTCGAACAAAAGCACAGGTAAACAAAATCGTGCTCCCATACACGTACAGTACATGCATTTCTCGACTTTTCAAATCCCTCTAAGTTCAAAATCTTTGGGTCATTGTTTGACTGATTGTCCAGACAGAAAAGTAAAACAAATTAAAATTAAGTGTTTTTAAGTTACATCTCCAATAAATTCTATGAAAATTGTACAATAAACATACATATATCTCACCATTTAAAATCTATAATCAAGAATCAGACCAGACGTTAAACAATAATCATTATTAAAATAAATGATGTTAATTGATTAACTAATTGCCGATCGTGAGTTATGAATAAGGACGTTAGATGCAGATAAGTTTGTACAGTTCATCAATAATTCTGGAAAGGAAGTGACAAATGCAATTCTACTCTTCTCAGAAAAGTTTCTAGGCTTTACTTGAGGCGGTAAGCTGTCTATCCCCAGTCATATTGTTGTCACACTTCTGAATTCAAGTAAAGTGAATGCTGTGTAAAGATATATTTTTTTTACTTTACTTTAAAGTTTCAGCAGAATTTTAAAGTAGATATATTCACTTTGCTCGAATTATTAAGAATAACGTCTTGAAAATAAGAATATTATTTTTATCTATTCTTATTATAGTCTTTCTTATAATTTATATTTTTGAAATAATTGTCAATTTTATAAAATATCGTATTTTTTCGAATTTAAGATAAATCTTGATCTTGTAAACAAGATTTTATCAGGAAAAATATTGAATAAAAATTAGAAGTAAATGTACTTTAAAAATAATTTATTAAATTAATGATGATAATGCTTTTACTTTAAGTATAATTTAAAAAATGAAATAAGAATTACTACACATACTTTACATAACTTTACATACAGACGTTTACATAATGACAAAAAATGCCCCAAATTAAGAGGAACTCCAATTTAAAACAAGAATTTTCGGAAAAAAATGAGAGATAATTAACCTTTCAATAGAAAAATGGGGTCATAAAATGACTCTATGGCTGGTTTTTGCTGTATATTTAACTCAAAATTTTTTTCGTACTGTCATATATACTATATTATAATTTATTGTGATATCGTCACAATTCCGGGCTTCAATTTTTGATCATATTTTTAATTTAGTTAATTTAAAATATATGCTCTCCACCTCAAATTAGTAGTGTCTCGTCTCTGTACATTCTACTTTTCATTCAACATTTATTTTTAATAATGATTATTGTTTAACGTCTGATCTTATTCTTGATTAAAGATTTTAAATGGTGAGATTTATTATTGTACGATTTTTCTAAACTTTATTGGAAATGTAACTTAAACTTAACAACACTTAATTTAATTTTAAACGTCGAAAAATGCAAAAAAGTTCAGGGGTTTTGTATGTGTATAGAGACACGATTTTGTTCACATGTGCTTTTGTTCGAAAATTTCTGAAATTTTGCAAGGAGGTTTATGCCAAACATGTATTAACTGCTTTTAGGGGAAAAGATTTGAATTGAAATAACATGACTTCCAGTTTTCATCGGAATGTTGCAACTTTGTGTGAATGCAAAATACGCGTTGACATGTTACACTTAAAATTTCTGAACAAATCCTTTATTGGAATTATTAAAATAATTAAAAATTAATAAAAGAAGGCACATATAAAGGAATATACAGTCGACCCTCCTATAACACTGTTGATAATTCCGTTTTATATGAATTCCATGTTGTACGAGTCACTTAGATTTTACAAATACGTAAGCCGTTCACAGCCCGGCACACGTATTTGTAAAATCTAAGTGATTCGTACAACATGGAACTCATATAAAACGGAATTATCAACAGTGTTATAGGGGGTCGACTGTATTTTGAAATATTCTGTAAAGTGTGATCAAAAAGTTTTCGGAATGATTCGTTGACGAATCAGTTCGAATACTTCTATACATTAGAATTAAAATATATGCTCTCCACCTCAAATTACCAGTTGCCCCTGTACATCATACTTTTCCGTTAATAACAGAGTCGTGCCGGTCATCTATCCAACTCTTTTCAGGGAAAAATATTTGAATTGATATAAGATGACTTCCTTTATGCCTCAGTATTTCCTACGTAGTTAATCGGGGTTTCCTGTCAAATATATGAGTTGAGGTGCATCGTAGGAAATAATGCATTTTATATACAAAACAATTCGATAATTAATTTATTTCCTGTATAAATCTATAACCGCACATAATGCTTTTGTT
>NW_019384708.1:918847-926414 GCF_000671375.1 Centruroides sculpturatus | reverse complement strand
ATTATCCTCCAGTTTAATAAAATAAGGAAGTAGTTTAAATAATAATAAAAATATTTTTTAAATTCAACATTAAAGATTTATTTTTTAATATATTACTCTGAAATTTACAGCCTACGAAATTTTAAAATCAAATTTAGCATGAAAATTTGTAAATAGTTATAATAGGGTGGTGGCGCAAAATTCAGTTAACCGAGCTAACTTCCGCTAATTTATTTCGGTTAACTAAATTTTGGGCCACCCTGTATATTTTGTTGAATTATCTTAAAATCTTTAAAATAAATATGAAAACGTTTTATTAAATCAATTTATTTTACTTTTATCATAAATAATAATATTTAACATTGAGTAGACAATAACATTTTTAAAAAAATTCCAAAAATAAATAATTATAATACGGATAAGGTGTATTGAATTTTAAAAAGTAGTAAGTAATTTTATTTATAAATTTTATCTTAAAAGATTACGGTTTTTATTTATTTGTTTATTTATTCTTTAATTTATTAATCATTAATTCATGTAAAATTGTTTATTATCTTGTTTCAAGTTTATTTTTCTCTATACTTTATACATAGAGGCATAAAGGAATTGGAATCAAAATAGCAAACAGTATAAATGTTTAAGAATAATTCTGGTTATTTAATTAAGATATTTACAAATAATTTTAAAATAAATTACAGAAAATTTTAATTAAATAAAATATAGAGTGTTTAATTGTATATTTATTCTATAATTTATAAAGTTAGAAGATGCAACTTATTTACATTTCCTGTTAGAAACACAGGAATTTGCAGACGTATTCTATAAATTACAGAGCAAATGAATGTTTAAAGCTAAGAAAGTTTTATTTGTAGAATTAGAAATAATATTAAATTTAAAAAATTAGTGTAAAACTTTAAATCATCAGTAAAAAGTGGAATTAATATGGGTAAGAATTTTTAAAATTGAATATTGAATAATAGGAATTTTCAATATTGATGCTAATTATAACTTTTATATTATTAAAAAATACATTTAATTAACATTAAAAATTTGATTTAGCATTTAATTAAATTACAATTAATTAAACTTTTAATTATATTTAGGATAAATTGATTAAAATGGTTTATAACTAAAATTATAAAAATAAATATATTTCTTTTTTGTCTTAATGAATAGTTTTTAAGAAGATTAAGTAATTTTTTTATGGACTTTTCTGTATATATAAACCATTTTAAATTAAATTAATCTAAAAAGTTTTATTTCTTCAAACTTTTTTTTAATTATATTTTAAATTTAATGAAACCACTTTTAAAATTTAAAAATTACTTTTTATTCCTGATTTAATTCAAAGCTTCTTTATTTTTAGTTTTATTTTAAGTTATTTAAACTTTAAAAAAGTTTGAATTGCCACTTAAATCTGGGATTTTCAATCTCTTTAATTATTTTTCTTTGAATTGATATTGGATTTTCCAGCTTAAATTGACAAAAGTTTCAAGTATTCATTCGAACATTCAAATTTATAACTTTAGAAAAATAAAATAGAGTAAGTATATTCTCTTAGCTGGATAAAAACAAATTGAGAAATTATATTTATGTTCAATTTGCTGTTGGCAAGGTAATTTATTGTTCAACATTTATTTCATAAAATTTTCAAAGGACAAATTTATGTACATTTATACAAAAAATTTAAGAGGAAATCCATCAAAATCAGTCAAATTTCTTTCCCAGGAACTTCTCTTGGATAAATCCTGTTTTAAATTTTATTATTATTTAACATTTACGTTTAATGTATTAAATTATATCGAATATTTATTTTGAATTAATGTAGTTAATGCCTCTTAAAGATCGAGAAAGTCCTGGACTACTTAAGTCCTTGAAGTCACAGAGTTAAAAATTGTACAGTAATAAAACCTATCTAAAACGGAAATAATAATTCAGTATATGCANAGGTAAATACTTTTGTAACAGCTTTCCACGAAGCTGTAATTTTATATTCTTTGGCCTTAAACGAAACTTTAATGGAAGGATTTAGTATCAATAATGGCTCTATCATAACACAGAAAATGTGGAACAGAACTTTCGTAGGTAAGTCTTTATTTTTTATTGGAAGATATAATCAGTTTATCTTAAGTCTCTTACAACACTTTGATGAACTTATCTAATTTCCCATGTTTACATTAAAACTTTAAAAATATCTAATGATTATAACAAGGAAAGAAACAAGACTATTCAGTTAGAGGTAAGAAAAATGTTAATTTCTGTAGAAAATGAATACGTAATTTGAAAAAAAACTTTGTTTTAATAATCCGCTATTCTAAACAAGATGTGTTTATAGATTTAAAGTGAATTTAATTATATTCTTGGTAGATTATATCGATTAATAAACGCGAATTTAAAAGTATAATTATAAAATTAAATAGGCATTCTATTCAGACTTTAAAGGAAAAGTAAACATTTATTAAATTATATTTTACATCTTTGAATTTTTACTGGTTTATTTAAAATATCGAATTTTAGTATTAATTTCGTGTATTAAATAAAACGAAAAGATGGCAGCGTTGTTGCTGGACTTTCTCGGCATTCTTTATTTGTTTTCATCTCTAATAGATGCTACTATTATTTTTAAGTCTTCAAATTGATTCGGGAGATATTAAGAGAGTGAGGCCATAGCTACCGGAAAAATGGTCCGATTTTCCTGAAAATGTATAGAAACATTGTTGTATAAATATCTCTACAAAATTTCAGAAATTTTTGACAAAAGGCACAAGAGTTATTAAGCTTCAAATCGGGTGAACAGAATCGTGTCCACCACACATGCACTAACATTCATATAAGATGGGACCTGCTAATGTGACCACTGAACGGACCAGCTCAAAGTGGTCATCTTATGCAAGTGATCACATTAGCAGGTCATACTGTATACATCTTCTGACTTCAACTTTTTTTTTTTTTTGTATTTCTCGACATTTCAAGGTCCTCTTAGTCCAAAAATGCAAAAAAATTGGGGGGGGGTCATCTTATTGACCGATCGCCATACTTTCTCTATGTTATACAACAGCCTAGAAAGTAAAAATATCTTAGTTTGTTCGATGACTTTTAAATAATACAAATTATCCATGTCACATATAACTAGATTTTTATACTGAAAAATTATTTGTTTTTATCTGAAAATATATAATAGTTATATAATGTTAAACAAAGTGAAATAAATTATTTTAAAATTTTGAACGAGGAAACTGAAATTACAAAAACTAGGATTGGAAAATATTGTGGTAAAGAAAATAGAGGAAACAAGTCGGGCGAATGGAGGAAAATCGAATATCAAACAAAGTATTATAAGATCGTATTGGAAAAAAGATCAAAGGGAAAACCTGAATAACATTGGATAGATAAGATCAAAGAAAACATAAAACAAAACTTGACAAAAGACCTTAAACTAGACAAACAGCAATGCAGAAGAATGAATTCGTTTAGCATTAATGCCGTTAAATGGATAATGAAAAGAAAAGAAATAAAATAAAACGGATTAATTAATTTACTTAAAATAAATTTTGGAAAGAGTTTTAATTTATAGTCTTCAATACATGTCACAATCTCCATATTCACGTTATTTACTTACTCGGCTGTTATATATAACAGAGGGAAAGTATGGAGATATATCAAAAAAGGACCCCTCCAAAATTGTTATATTTTTGGACTCAAGAGACCTAGAAATACAAAAATTTCCGGAGATTTTTCTGTATATATGGATGTTAATGTGTGGGGAGACACGATTTTGTTCATCCTCTTTGAAGCTTAATAACTCCTGTGATTTTTGTCGAAAATTCCTAAAATTTTGCAGGGAGATTTGTGTATTAGAGAGATGGATTATTCTAAATTTTGGTGGTTAAAGGTCAAAGGGTGAGGGATATAAAGGTGAGTCGTGTGTTATCTGGAGTAAGGTCTGACGTAATAACGATTTTACTCGTTATTAACATTTACAATAATTTTTTTATTTTATAAAACCCATGCCTACCCTCAAAATTCAGCTTTTTGTTATTTTATAACAGTTAAAATTATAAAATTTTTAAGATAAAATATCATAACAGATGGCGCTACCAAATGTTACCGAGAAAGTTAAGCAACTCTTTTTCTGGATTTTTTTCAAATATATTTTTCTATTGAGCATCTGACTACATCTTTGTAGTCCAAAGACGTTTTTTTACTATTATATTCCAATTTACTTGGGTTTTGTTCTTTTTCTCCTATTTACCTCTCTGCAATTTTTATTATGGTTCTGCGATAAAATTATAATTTTTTTAATCATTTAGTTATAAATTTTTAAGCACACAATTATAAATAAATCAGGGCAGACATTCAAAATATTTTTATGTCATTATTATAAAAAATTTAGATCTCATAGTTGAAAGTCATTACACTCTTCAATTTCTATATTTTTAATTATATTCTATATATTTAATTCGTTCATTTGATTATTAATTATATACATTTTTGCGAGTTTTATTATCTAATTCTCATTATGGAAATGCCTTTATTGTCTATGTGAAATCACCTTAAATTTTGTAAATAAATAAACGAAAAAAGTTTTTGTCACATCGTCACACAATACCAGGCTGCAATTTTTAATCATATCGATAATTTATTTAAATTTAAAATATATGCTTTCCACCTCAAATTAGTAGTGGATTGCCCCTGTACTTCATACTTTTCCTTTAACAACGAAGTCGTGCTGGTCATCTATATAATTCCATTCAGGGGAATATTTTTCAATTGAATTCGCATGTATTTCGCTCCAAGCCAAAAGTTCATATACAGTTAATCGGGTTCTTTTTCCCATTAGTTTTCCGTATCTGCTCTTGACTTTTATCTAACTACTTCCACTCTCGAGATTAAGGAAAGATAGTCAGACAGCCACGGCGGGAGTTTATAGGTCTACAATTTTGTTCAAATTACAGCCCAATAATATTGAGTGGATCAACTTCAACATGTCTATCACTGACGTTTCTGTTTCGAATTTTTCTTCCTTAAAGGTTAACTTATTCTCTGACAACAAGGTTTGTGTTCTTTTTTTATCTGTTAAGTTTATTTTGTTAATTATTTTGTTTTAATACTATGATTAAGTATTGAAATAAAATAAAATTTAAAATACCTAGTACAGTCGACCCCCTATAACACTGTTGATAATTCCGTTTTATATGAATTCCATGTTATAGGAGTCACTTAGATTTTACAAATACGTGTGCCGGGCTGTGAACGGCTCACGTATTTATTCTTTATTTGTTTTCATCTCTAATAGATGCTACTATTATTTTTAAGTCTTCAAATTGATTCGGGAGATATTAAGAGAGTGAGGCCATAGCTACCGGAAAAATGGTCCGATTTTCCTGAAAATGTATAGAAACATTGTTGTATAAATATCTCTACAAAATTTCAGAAATTTTTGACAAAAGGCACAAGAGTTATTAAGCTTCAAATCGGGTGAACAGAATCGTGTCCACCACACATGCACTAACATTCATATAAGATGGGACCTGCTAATGTGACCACTGAACGGACCAGCTCAAAGTGGTCATCTTATGCAAGTGATCACATTAGCAGGTCATACTGTATACAGAAAATACCCCGAACTTTTTTTTTTTTTGTATTTCTCGACATTTCAAGGTCCTCTTAGTCCAAAAATGCAAAAAAATTGGGGGGGGGTCATCTTATTGACCGATCGCCATACTTTCTCTATGTTATACAACAGCCTAGAAAGTAAAAATATCTTAGTTTGTTCGATGACTTTTAAATAATACAAATTATCCATGTCACATATAACTAGATTTTTATACTGAAAAATTATTTGTTTTTATCTGAAATTATATAATAGTTATATAATGTTAAACAAAGTGAAATAAATTATTTTAAAATTTTGAACGAGGAAACTGAAATTACAAAAACTAGGATTGGAAAATATTGTGGTAAAGAAAATAGAGGAAACAAGTCGGGCGAATGGAGGAAAATCGAATATCAAACAAAGTATTATAAGATCGTATTGGAAAAAAGATCAAAGGGAAAACCTGAATAACATTGGATAGATAAGATCAAAGAAAACATAAAACAAAACTTGACAAAAGACCTTAAACTAGACAAACAGCAATGCAGAAGAATGAATTCGTTTAGCATTAATGCCGTTAAATGGATAATGAAAAGAAAAGAAATAAAATAAAACGGATTAATTAATTTACTTAAAATAAATTTTGGAAAGAGTTTTAATTTATAGTCTTCAATACATGTCACAATCTCCATATTCACGTTATTTACTTACTCGGCTGTTATATATAACAGAGGGAAAGTATGGAGATATATCAAAAAAGGACCCCTCCAAAATTGTTATATTTTTGGACTCAAGAGACCTAGAAATACAAAAATTTCCGGAGATTTTTCTGTATATATGGATGTTAATGTGTGGGGAGACACGATTTTGTTCATCCTCTTTGAAGCTTAATAACTCCTGTGATTTTTGTCGAAAATTTCTAAAATTTTGCAGGGAGATTTGTGTATTAGAGAGATGGATTATTCTAAATTTTGGTGGTTAAAGGTCAAAGGGTGAGGGATATAAAGGTGAGTCGTGTGTTATCTGGAGTAAGGTCTGACGTAATAACGATTTTACTCGTTATTAACATTTACAATAATTTTTTTATTTTATAAAACCCATGCCTACCCTCAAAATTCAGCTTTTTGTTATTTTATAACAGTTAAAATTATAAAATTTTTAAGATAAAATATCATAACAGATGGCGCTACCAAATGTTACCGAGAAAGTTAAGCAACTCTTTTTCTGGATTTTTTTCAAATATATTTTTCTATTGAGCATCTGACTACATCTTTGTAGTCCAAAGACGTTTTTTTACTATTATATTCCAATTTACTTGGGTTTTGTTCTTTTTCTCCTATTTACCTCTCTGCAATTTTTATTATGGTTCTGCGATAAAATTATAATTTTTTTAATCATTTAGTCAAGACTGTGTTATTATTAAAACGCTTGGCGTTTATCCACTTTATTCAGTTGATACGGGCACTTTTACACGTTTCGGGCATATAGCCCCTCATCAGTCAACATTAAAAATGCAATGACACTCGTACAGCACAAGTTATTATTCACTGCTGTTAGGATAAGTTGATAACTTTGATATCATAAACTGTTAAGTAGGCGTAACACATCCTTTATCTTCTTACTAAAGTTGATAAATATATAGGCAGAATCCTTTCTAATGATTAATGAATATATTTGGTTGGTTTCTCACAACCTTTCATTTGCACATAACAGAATCAGGTAAACCTCACTTAGCATATTATAACAAATTTGTTTCCTGGACATTACTGTGAGGCCGGGACCATACACTCCCCCTGGGACGGAAACCGGCTGTCGAGCTAAAGTCAATATATCGGTGACTTATTACGTAAATAGGACCGGTGTGACCAAAGAACGGGGTGCGAGACGATTTAATTGTCGCATTCCAGGCCTAATTGACAGATTCACGGTCGTCAATCGTGAGAACGATCGAGGGATCGACCGTCGGGGAAACTTTGGACGGTCACCTTACAG
>NW_019384708.1:901762-918598 GCF_000671375.1 Centruroides sculpturatus | reverse complement strand
CGTATTTGTAAAATCTAAGTGACTCGTATAACATGGAATTCATATAAAACGGAATTATCAACAGTGTTATAGGGGTTAGACTGTAATAAAGTAAATTATAAAAATCAAACATTCAATATATATATAGTTTTTTATTAGTATAGAATTCTATAAATCTGTTGTAAAATCTATAAAATTTAATAAATATGCTTGTTTTATTTTTAATATATTATTTAAATTAAAAAAAAAATTTTTACTGAATTTTAAAAATATGATAAAATCTTCGTATAAAATACAAAAAATTAATTAAAGATAAAAATAACTTTTAAAAAATAAAAGAAAGTAACTAAATTTGTTTCTTGTTAATTTTTTATAATTAAAATATTTACAAAAAATAAATATTGATAATTAAAAAATAAAAATACAGTAGAGCATCGATTATCCGACCCCCGATTAACCATCAGATCGGTTAACCGACCGTTCTAGTCGGCAAATTTCAAATGTCTGCTAGTGATGTGGCATTACAATATTTGGCTATGTCTTGGCTATTTTAATATTATTTTTGTTAAATTTTTGCGTGTTTTAGCTGGTATCAACGGCTCGACCATTGAAGGGAGGCCAGTATTTAAACGAGACTTAATTTTCTAATTATGAGTGGTTGGTTGTTTCGTGAGCAATAAAATAATTTAAAAATAATTTTTAACGATACAATAGCGACGATTATTATTTTAAAAAAAATTTGTTAGGCTAAACATCGATGAAAATTCAACGCGAAGTTGGTTAATAGCGATATAGTAATAAACTAATTACATGGGATATACTAATATCCTAATATACTATACTTTTTTCCTTTTTTTCGGTTATCCGATTTTTTCAGTTATCCTACCAACCTGAGTCCCCAATTGAGTCGGATAATCGATGCTCTACTGTATTCAGATTACATCATTATAAAATATTTATATATTTTATAGCAATTTTATAATGTTGCATTTTTGAATAAAATTAATAAAATATATTTATTGATTTTAAATATTTGAGTTATAAAAAATTAAGAGGAAACAAAATGAATTATTTGCTGTTTCTTGTAATTTTTTCTCTATTTTTTTAATTAATTATTTGTATTTTATACGAAGATTTTATCATAGTGTTAAAACTCAATAAGAAAGAAATATTTTTAAATAAAAATAATACTGTATACTGTATAAAAATAAAACAAGGACATTCATTTTTTAATAAATTAATTTTTAATTTAAACTTATTTCTTAAATTGATTAAAAGATTACATTCTAATTTATTATATTAAGGTATTGATTGTAGCATTATTAATCTTATTTAATAATATAAAAATAATTTAATTTTAATAAATGAAATTAATTAAAATTTCATTTATTAAAATTAACTCATTATTTGTGTTTTAGTATTGATTTTATCATTATGCAGTGTATGAAAATTTATCATTATCTAAGTAACGTGATTACGAAGATTTGTGCGACTTTAAACTAGAATAACTTTCNGCTGGCATCAACGGCTCGACCATTGAAGGGAGGCCAGTATTTAAACGAGACTTAATTTTCTAATTATGAGTGGTTGGTTGTTTCGTGAGCAATAAAATAATTTAAAAATAATTTTTAACGATACAATAGCGACGATTATTATTTTAAAAAAAATTTGTTAGGCTAAACATCGATGAAAATTCAACGCGAAGTTGGTTAATAGCGATATAGTAATAAACTAATTACATGGGATATACTAATATCCTAATATACTATACTTTTTTCCTTCTTTTCGGTTATCCGATTTTTTCAGTTATCCTACCAACCTGAGTCCCCAATTGAGTCGGATAATCGATGCTCTACTGTATTCAGATTACATCATTATAAAATATTTATATATTTTATAGCAATTTTATAATGTTGCATTTTTGAATAAAATTAATAAAATATATTTATTGATTTTAAATATTTGAGTTATAAAAAATTAAGAGGAAACAAAATGAATTATTTGCTGTTTCTTGTAATTTTTTCTCTATTTTTTTAATTAATTATTTGTATTTTATACGAAGATTTTATCATAGTGTTAAAACTCAATAAGAAAGAAATATTTTTAAATAAAAATAATACTGTATACTGTATAAAAATAAAACAAGGACATTCATTTTTTAATAAATTAATTTTTAATTTAAACTTATTTCTTAAATTGATTAAAAGATTACATTCTAATTTATTATATTAAGGTATTGATTGTAGCATTATTAATCTTATTTAATAATATAAAAATAATTTAATTTTAATAAATGAAATTAATTAAAATTTCATTTATTAAAATTAAATCATTATTTGTGTTTTAGTATTGATTTTATCATTATGCAGTGTATGAAAATTTATCATTATCTAAGTAACGTGATTACGAAGATTTGTGCGACTTTAAACTAGAATAACTTTCTATATATGACTATTCATGGTAAAAATATATTGTGAGTCACATATAAAAGTTTAATTCTTAGAGTTTTCCATCTCAGTGCACTTCTGGGTTGAGTTCTGCGAGTCATAAACACAGCTAGTTTTCTATTTTCACCATTTTTAATCGGTTAAAAATTTGAAAATATATTAAAATTAATTAGCAAAAGACTGACTGTAATGGACACTTGGTACATGTGCTTGGTCGAGTGGCCAGTGGTGCGAAGCTATTAGTCGTGGGATTGTGATTGAACGCCCCTAAGACAGAAGCCCCAGAAACAGTAGTTGTTGCAAGAGTAATCCTGCGCAGGAGAGGAACCGCAGGTTCGGACATTTTTGTTATTTCGTCACTTGTTGCTAGGACGTCAGCGAGTGCCAAGCAAGAAGAACGAACGTATACCCCAGAATAGATTTGAACCTTGGGGTATGGACTCTCGGGTGTCGACCACCTTGAACTTGTGCCCGGCTAAGATTCTCGTTAGCCGCAATACTGACAATCTATATATATAATCGAGACAAGTTGATAATGATAATAATAATAATAATAATAAGCGCAGAGCCCAAACGGTTAGGAGTTGAAAGTTGAAATTTGGTACACAGTTAGGGTACGTCACGAAAACGCACACTAACAAGGGATTTTTTGAAATTCCCCCCCCCCCGGGGAGAGGGACAGGATTAAGGCTTAATACTTTTATCAACAATGGAAGTGTTAAGTAACAATGGAAGTGACAAGTAACAATGGAAGTGTTAAGAGAAAGCGACATGCAAGACGCAGATGCAGTTTTTTTCGTTTTTTCGGGAAATCGAACATATTTTTAGACGCATCTAAAAATTCTCTGATTAGTCCGGAAACAGGGGGACCCAATTCTTACATTCTGTGAAAACGGGTAAGGTTGACTATAACGTAATAATCTTAATCTTCACTATCATTACTTTTGCCCGAGCAACGCTGGGCCCATCTGCTAGTACTGATATAAATAAGTATTAAATTTTTAAGGCTTCAATTTGAAAAAAAAATTTTTGTCTGTATGTCCTTCCTCAATCTCGAGAACAGAATTAGATAGATGAACAGAAAATAGAGAACAGATACGGAAAGCTTAGGGGCTAGAGTCCCCATTTAACTGTGGAACTCAGATTTAGTGTAACATTTTGTGAACTCCGATTTAGAGTTTTTCATTTTTTCCACTCTAAATCGGAATTGAATGAATTTCCACTCTAATTCGGAGGTCACAATTTCAATTCAAATATCTTCTTGAGGATAAAGTTATATAGATGACTGGCAGGACTCTGTTATTACCAGGAAAAGTATCATTTAAGGGGAGGGATTACTAATTTGAGATCGAGAGCATATATTTTAAAATAAATAAATTAAAATTATGATTAGAAATTGCAGTCCAGCATTCTAAGGACGTCACAATAATTTTTGTTCTTTATATATGCCGTTTACAGCAAATTTCTCTGATTTCTACACCCAAAGTTATTAAAGCTTAAAATTGACAAAGATCTTTATAATTAAATTGTATGTTTTTCTGTTAATTTAAAAAAAATATATATTTTATAAAGTAATATAATAATGACAAATTGAAATAAACTTAAATTTTATATTTAATATCTTTATTTAAATATTAAATAGATTATGAAATTGCACTATGCTGATGATTCAGTTCATATATTTTTTCTTTTCATAAATGTTTAATGATCACTGTAATAAAAGTAGCAATTATTTACTATGACATCATCACAATACCAGGCTGCAATTTTAATCATATTTTTAAATTTATTTAATTTAAAATATATGCTATCCATTTCAAATTAGTAGTGTCTTGTCCCTGTATACCATGCTTTTCCTGTTAACGATAGAATTATCCCTGTCATCCATGTAAGTCCTTTCAGGGGAAAATTTTTGAATTGAAATAACGTGACACTCTTTGCATCAGAATTTCATATATAGTTAATTGAGTCCTCCTGCCCCTAATATTTTCGGAATTTATCTATTTATCTTCGTTCTCTAGATTAAGGAAGGAGAGTCTGACAGACAGTGGAAATTTATAAGTCTACAATTTTTTCCAATTATTGCTCAATTATGCTGCAAAATTTAGATTCAAATTTTCTTGGATGGACATTCCAGAAAACTTTCCAGGAGGACAAAGCTTGAAGACAAATAATTACATCAATAAATTTTTATTTAATTATTTATTTCTGTTTTTTCGTCAAGTAGATTACAGAATACAGTATTGCATAAAAATGGTTCCTATGATTTAGGACATGGTTCTTCCTTTCTGAGGCTGCGGAACACCATTCATATACGTTTCATTACACGGAGCATTAGCATCAATATAATTACCAAAAAATTTATAAGCAGTTGCATGTTTACTCTTCTCTGGAAACATTAAAGCAATAAACTAATAAACTTTAATGTACTGTATTGAATAAAATAGAAATATGAAATTGTCTAGTATATTAGAATAAATTTGCAATAAAAACTCTTTTTCGTGGAGCATTCGAGGCAGGTTTGAGGAACACTGGTTAAGAACCTCTGGTCTAACGTGTAAGGTTACCTATCTCAATTACTTTTACGATTATAATTTGAGGAAGGTTTTACTCGAACTCAGAGAGGGAAAGTGCCCCGTTTATCCCCGCTATATCATGCAATAGATGAATACAACCATGGGCGTTCGCGGTTGTATTTATTTATTGCATGGTATAACGTTTTAGGTAATCTCTTTTTGATAGAGACAGTAATGCATATTGACATGGCGCAGGTTAGCCTATATAGCTCTTGTGCCCCAAAACATCAACAAACCGACTACTAAGGCATAATTTATTAAGGAGCACAACTTGTTTTTTTTTACTACCACAACAAATTATAACTTTGCTTCTATTCGATTCACTCGTGTTGAACCTAATTGAAATTGTTTAAGTAACAATAGAACAATTTATAAAAGTCAACATGACCTAGCAACGACCATCGACACAAAGAGCACTTTTTCGTATCCATCACACATTCTTTAAACAAACAAAAAAAATCCACAACGAGTTGCTTAACTTTTTCGGTAACATTTTGTGACGCCACCTGTTATCATATTTTAGTAAAAATATTTTACATTTTTAATTATTATAAAATGGCAAAATCTTCACTTTGGAGATTGGATTTATCAAAAATTGTAAATGCTAATAACAAGTAAATCGTCATTAAGCCCGACCCACTGGAGATACACACGATCTTCTTTATCCCCATCCCCTTGACCTTTAACCACAAAAATTTAATTGAATTAATCTTTCTAATACGTAAACTTTCCTGCAGGATTTCAGAAATCTTCGACGAAAAGCACAGGAGATATTGAGCTTCAAACAGGGTAAACGAAATCGTTCCCCTCACACTAACTTCTATAGATACAGAAAAAAAACCACCGAATTTTTTATTTTGCATTTCTTACGTTTCAAGGCGTCCTGAGTCCAAAAATTAGAAATCTTGGAAGGGGAATCATTTTTTTAACCGATTGCCACACTTTTCCTCTATTACATATAACAGCAAGGAAAGCAAAAATGACTTTTTTAAGCAACATTAAAACTATACATTTTTGTCGTTTTAAATTAATTTCTCCATATTAATTAATATCTTTTACGACATATTATTATTTCGAAATTAGAAATTAACACAGAAGTTCAATAAATTACATGAAAACATTTAAAGAGATAAATCAGGTTTATTGTTTCTTAACATAGCTCTAAATCATAACATAACAAATATTTATTATATATAAATGGCTCAATTTTTTAAAATAAATTTTTTCTTTTTTTTGATTGTATACATATACTTTAAATAAATAATTAAAATTTTAAGAAATTGGCAAATATTGCAAATGGATTTATTAGAAATATCTTGATTAAAGTTTTAAAATGATTACAGAAAAATAAAAAATTCATTAAGTAAATTGATGAATGAAACAAATATTTATTAAAGTTATTACTGAATGTAAACTGAAGCCGAATAAAAAATTTCTATTCTTTAAATTTATTTTTAAAATCGATAAAAATATTCTCTACCACACTTTCTTTTGTTAATATTTGGAAATCTGAACCTTTGTAAATCAAGAAGCAAAAACATTAATGTTATATTTAGTAAAAAAAACCTTAAAACTACGATAATATAATATCTTAAATTGAAATTTAGAATAAATTTTTCAATTTTAAATAATGATGAATTTCATTTTTAATCGATAAGAAAATTCGTTAAGATATGATACTCAGCAATCTTATTTGGAAAATTATTTTTTTACAATATGGATAGAAATTAAATTACTAAGAATTTTGAAATATTTAAATAAAAATAAGCTTTAATTATACAGAAACTATAGTTAATTAGGTATATTTTTTAGATGCAAACGCAATACACGTTTATTTTTAAGAAATGGAAATTGATAAACGAAAAAGTAGGCTTCTTAGAATAAGATATGAGTGAATAAAAATACAGATAATATTTTCAAGTGAAATAACTACGTGTACAATGATCCTTGCTAAGATTACAGGTTTAGTTAGCTACAAACCTTTGGTTGTCAATTGTGCCGCTACATTCTAATTTATACCTTCTTATTATCACTTCTTTCTTTTTATTGATTTAAATTTTTTCAATTTATTTTCGTCATTGTTTTTTTTTTATTTCACTCGTTTTTCTGATCTATTTTACGAATTTAGTCATTGTAATACAGAGTTCTCTTATTACCGCCTCATTAATTCTATTTAGATTGTCCATGCTGACAAGATATGCCTTTTTCTCTCATGTTTCACTTTCCCTGACTTTTCCTTTCCTTATATCATTCTACATATCTATTGATCATAAGCTTTTAAAACACCTATACAGTTCGCATTTATATTGATTAAATACATAAAAAAACACCATCTCTGATGCAAGCATTTGCGAAGTTACAGAAGATTGATACTATGATATCAACTTAAGCAGACATTGGTAAAGAAATATTGTGATACGCGGTTTTTATATGTAGTCTATATAGGTATCTCACAGTAATAATTTCTCCAAGATATAGTAATTTACCAGCTGATGTTTTCTCATATCAATTGAGATCTTTTATAGTACATCCATATGAGTCTCTATTGCCGATCCTTACTATATGTACCGTTCAGATATCTAAAATAACGCATCAGAAACGTGTGCAGAAGTACAGTACATATAAGTAGATGTTAAAAAGTTTATTTTTATATAGATATGTTTTCATGACATAACGCTAAATATTTATACAGGCTTCGTGTAATCGTGTATTTTTCAATATGTAATGATGCTATATATAAAAATATAGTGATTTCATTTTAGGACACGTGTAAGAAATCTTTTCTAACCTGGCTAAAATGCATTTCACTGGATGCTAGAAATCTGCATGATATACTTGCATTAGTTTATACTATCAACATACTTGCAAAGAAAGTTTTATAATAAATATGAAAGCGAAACGATCACAAATTTAATTTAAAATATTGCATTTCTTATCCATAAACTATTTATTTACTTAATTTATTTTGAAAAGCTTTCTAAAACGCATTGCTATATTTCATCATATCATATTTTATCAGCTTTAAGTGTATATGATTTGTTCTGTGACGTTATAGTACATTTAATAAATTAAATGCAAATATATCACATTATACAATCGGTATAAAATACCATTATATAATAACGTTTCACAGTAAAACCTGGTCTATTATTGTATATGCATTGTTCTTAGCGAAGTTAAAATTCAAATGAAGGAATGTGATTGTTAATCTTCAATTCATGAAATTCATAGAGATAATGGCATTTCATTATAAGCCCACGTGGAGAAACACCAGCTTGTAAGTTAATATGTTTTCACGTGATGGACAAGATGGTAGCTGTTAGGATGAAGAGAAAATGACTACAACACTAAATTCTCTTTGTGTTCTGGAACACAACAAAAGAAAAATATTTTATAAATAAATAAAAATTTGAAAAATAAACTGAAATAATTATTTTCAAATTTGATTGTGAGTATTAAAAAAAAATTTATAACTTTAAATATCGACGTTTTCTTATTACGAATTCGAAAAGAATTTGTATATTGCAAAAAGCTATTAGATTATTTGTTGACAAAGAAATCTATTATATGCTTTATTTCTTCCATTTTATATTGGGTTTACTACGAACTAAAAGAATATTTAATTTAATAGAAAACATTTTTAAAGATTTACATTATTTATAATTTCCGAATCTTGTTTAGAAGATTCGAAAATTTATAGATATTTTTAGAATTTTTATTATATAATTTAGGCCTACATATTAAAATTAAAATAAGGGATAAATAAATTGATTTAATAAACCATCTAAAGAATATTAAATACTTGAAGAAATGTTCAAACTCATAATATTAAGGGATTATTATTATATTTTTTAAAAAATAATTCTTAGAAATGTCAATATTGTATTGTGTAATAGAAGAATGATGTCTAGAAGGTTCGATGTTCATAGTATAGGGTCTTTTCTTCTTGCGTAGGTGATGAGAAGAACATTTGTATTTTATATGCAAGACTTATCAAGCATACGGATATTTCTGAAAATGGCAGAGTTGTCAACAAAGTCCAAGCTGTTAGTTTCAAATGCCTTGTTTGAACGATTTACAGCGTTGAAAAAAAATTATCTATTTCTAATAAATAATAAGTAACATTCGGTTTTGTGACTGTTTTGCTTTCCCGGCTGTTTCAGAGGGAAAATATGACGATCGGTCGAAAAATGACCCACAATATTTTTACATTTTTTGGACTTACCGTACGTTGAAACGTCGAGAATGCAAATAAAAAAAAATCGGGGATAATTTCTGTATGGACGTGTGTTGGGGAGACACGATTTTGTTCATCCTGTTTGAAGCTTAATAACTCTTGTGCTTTTTGTCGAAAATTTCTGAAATTTTGTACCGAGCTTTGGTTATAAGTACAGTGACCATACGTCCTTTATTTAAGAGGACAGTCCTTTATTTCACTGTCCTATCCTTTAACTTTATTTATTTTCTAAAATAGGCATTTTGTCCTTTATTTTGTAAAGTTGACGCAAAGTTTAAAAATTTTTTTTTTTAATAATATATTGAACAAGTTAGTTTTGTGTATGCCATCACGACCAGTGTTGCATTGCTACATAGAGCGCAGTAGTGCAGTGTGTCGCCAACCAAACGGCCCACTGACAGTACCAGCGGGTGGACATCTTATGGGGATTTTTGTAATAGTTTTTTAACTCTCTAGTTGGTGGATGACAAACTTGTTAATTAAAGCTAAAGTTAGTTGAAAGAAAAAATGAGGGGTTTCTTCCTATTGTTATTAAAAAAGTGGTTTTAGCATTAGAAAGTTCAGAACATATACAAGCCAAAAAATTCAATGATGCTGTGTACACATTTTATCAAACGTGCATAGATTATCTAAATAATTGGGACATGTTTTTTTATTGAAATAGAGGTATTTGAATGGGTCACATTATGCGAAATCTCTTTGTGGTCGAAAGTAGAGGAAAGCTATATCTTTATTTCGAATCATTGGTTCGTAAATATACTCGACGGTGAATTATTTGATGAAGTTTCATGTGTAAAAAAATATGTCACAAACGAAAAGATCGATGAATGGTGACAGAATAACCAGCCCTGCCATAAAAGGTGAATTGAGATTTTTGAACATTTTACAGCAAAAGAAATTGTTTTCAAAAACATTTGTAAAATCGTAGAATTTTCTTTGTCTCCCTGGATCTAATGCCTCTGTTGAACGAATATTTTCATTGCTGAATAATATGCGGACGAATGAAAAAACCCATTTAAAAGTAAGCAGATTAGAAGCATGTATTACCGTCAAATACAACTTTCAAATGAACTGTATGGAGTTTTATGACTTTAAAGCGTGAAACGGCGCTATAAAAAAATTAATTCTACTGAAAAGTATCAAAATTAATGTTGTTTAAATTTTTACAATGTATGTGTAATAATTCAGATTGTTTAAAATTTTAATGTACTCTTGTTGTATGCTACTATTTTCATAATAAATGTTATAAACTTATGAATTTTATAAGGTATTTTTTGATTTTCTTCGATATGTCCTTTATTTTCCCCCCAAAAAATATGGTCACTGTAGTTATAAGGGAGATTAACGTTGTTAAATTTTGTTGGTTAAAGGTCGAAGGGGTGGGGTGGGGAGATAATGGAAGTCGTGTGTATCTCCAATAGGGTCGGACTTAACGGCGATTTTACTCGTTATTAGCATTTATATCAATAATTTGTTATAAAGCTCATTCTTACCCTCAAAATTAAGGTTTTTGCTATTTTATAATAGTTAAAAATATAAAAATGTTTTAATAAAAACCGATAACAAATGGCGCCACCAAAATTTTAAATGTTGCCGGGAAAATTGAACAACTCGTTGAGGGTTTATTTTTACAAGTAATAAAGTTTGTTTCACATTTTCCTATAATCCTTCTTCTTATTGACTATTGACCAAAGTTTAGGCGATTTTGTCTCTTTCAGCTTTAAATGAACCTCTTCCTGAATCTTTTCGCATACCTTGTCTGTTTAGTTTATTATTTAACTTGAGTAACTCTTGGTAGCCTTCGTTTCCATTTCTGTACATATTCTGTTATATGGAATTTCACTTCTTAACATTAGTTTCTGAGTTTCGGATTTGGATATATTTCAGAGCGAATAAAACTAGAATTTTCGTTTAATGTGATCACTTTATCATTGACAGCAGAGTTGCGCCTTGATTGATGGCCTCCTGCCTACAAAAATAATTTCGTCATCTGAAGAATCTAAGATATGTAGAGATCAGTCTGAAACTGAAATTCGTAAAACATTTCTCATATGATATTAATGAACTAATTAATATATAAAATAATTTATATAAACATAAGACTCAAGTAAGAGTGCAATAATGGAGACCTTGGCGTTACTGATCATAATATTATAATGATATTTGCCAAAATTAGCTAAATGTTTAGTAAATTCATGTTTCATTTTGTGTTTTGTAACGCAGCTAACTTCTTCTTTTTAATGTAAACTGGAGCAATTGGCATTTTATTTTTTTGTAATAATAATTTGAAATAACTTTTCTAATTGTAACTTAATTAAAACTCAACCATACGGTTAGGAATTTTTTAAGTACATTTTTTCTTTTTGTGTCGGTGAAAACTTATTTAATGCTATTTATGTTTTTACTATTTCTGTTTAACCTTCCTACAAATAAAACTACTATTTAATAATTTATTCTTTATATTTCATTTTATGGTTTATATTCTGTATGCAGCATTTTAATTACTATCAAATTTCACGAAATTTTACGAGGTATGCAACAGGTAATGGGTTTTTAGATATTATCGAAGTAATATCTAAAAAGTATATTAGAACAACATTTTTATAAATTACCTGCTTTATTAATTGCATATAACTTTTAAGAAGGATTCTCGAATGAATAACTTTTTCTTTTTTTTTTAAATTTTCTCCATCAAAATCGAACATAGAATAACATCCGGATTTCAGAAAAAATTCTTTTTTTTCGAATTTTCGAATTGGTCGGACATCACGATTTTTTCCCATAGAAGAACGTTTCAATTCCATGGTTACATGATTCACTTCGCTCGCACGCCGTGCGGGTTCCCAATATAAATTATTCATAAGAAAATTTCAACATGATTCAACCTCTGACGAGGGGCCAACCCCGTTCCCTTCGCTTTACCTCTCGTAGGGTGGGCGGTCAAAACTCCTATTCCCTCTTGCTTTTTGATCAATACTCGCTCTCTTTATTTTTCTCCCTCTTCGGTTTACTCACTTGTTCAAAAATTTACTGACGATTTTAAGCTAAATATTTTATATATATAGAAAGAGAGTAAATAAGAAATAATTAATTATGTTAATTGATAATACATAGTATATATAGCGTTGTCGTATGTTAATATAGTTCTTCTATATTACAGTATTTATTTATTATAAATGTTTAATGTCATAAAATTTTACATAAATTTTTTTTTCAAATTATTAAAGAATAAAATTTCGACAATATGGCCTCCTGGTTACATTGCACGTGCTGTACGCCCCTAGCTGCAGGTATAAACATCAGTATGAACGGTGCCCACCAGTGGTCAAGCGGTCTTTGTTCCCTGAACACTAGAGGTTCGATCGTGGGTTCGCACCTCGCTCGGATGGGCTGTCCACGTGGAGTTTTCCGGGTTTTCTCCACGTCTGTAACGCCTAAATATGGGCCAGTTTCCCTTAAAAAGACCTCACGGAAGGCATCCCTCTAGGCAGATCGCCCAAATGTTGCGTTGCCATAACTAAACACGCAAACAAACAAACAGTATGAACGAAACCCAAAATGATTACAATAAGCGAATTCTTCTGCATATTCGTTTATTTATAGGCATTAGTTTAATATATAGTGGTGGAATCCGTATAGCGGCTTCCCTGTTATGCTTCTAATACCACTGTGTTTTCTGGAGAACAGAGAAACCTTCGATTTTTTTCCGCGTTTGTGGAACGTGCGCGAGCGGCTACGTATGGAAATGAATGTGGCGAATGGAGGACGGTTTCCGCTGGTTTGGGTAGGTTTCGACTCCTCGATGGTACTGTTCGAATGTTTATTGTGAAAGGCGTCTAAGGTTCAGTGAACGGCGGGGTGATCGAAGGGATCGGCGGTGGAGCACGGCTAGAATACACGGTACACTCACACGAAATGTGGTTGAAAAAAGTTCTGAAGTTCCTGAACGGTATCTATGACATCTTTGCTGTTATAATTTGGCGAAATAAAAATGCATAAATTCAAAAAACTTAAATCGGGTGAATTATAATCAAATAATTTGCCTGGGTTCTCACATAGACTCACATATTTTATTTTAAAATTTTGAGCTAAATTGTTTATTATGACATCGTCACAATACCAGGTTGCTATTTTTAATCATATTTTTAATTTATTTAATTTAAAATATATGCTCTCCACCTCAAATTAGTAGTGGCTTGCCCCTGTACAGCATACTTTTCCTTTAACAACAGATTCGTACCGGCCATCTATGTAATTCCATTCAGGGAAAAATATTTGAATTGAATTCACGTGTATTCCATTCGAGACCTGAAGTATTTATATAGGTAATCGGGGCCGAGTATCCCCACGGTGTCCACATCAGGTCTCAACTTTTATCTAACTACGTTCTACAGATTAAGGAAAGACAGCCAGACAGAGAGCAATGGGAATTTATAGGTCTACAATTTTTCAAATTGCAGCCCAATTAGTATAAAATAATTACATTAATTACTCTTAATCTCTACATGCTTAAGTAATAAAAATTTGAAAAATAAACTGAAATAATTATTTTAATCTTACTTAAATTATCAAATTAACCATTCAATAAAATCATTTATTTTTCTTGAAAATTAAAAAAAGGAATTATAAATTTTTAAATTCAAATTACTTATTCGTACAAATTTTAATTTTAAACTGTAAAATAATTAACGTAGGAAAGTTGCGACTGATATTGATTCCTACTGTTTTTAATTAACGAACAACTAAGTCGAATTGCTTTATCTACAAAACTTTAAACTTAGATGGAGAATAGCAACGTTCTAATATGAAGCTGATTCAAAATTTATCAATCTGACAACACACAAGTCAAGATTATTTGCATAACAAAAGAAAAGTTCAGCATGAATCATTACAGAACTGATTGCTGTCGTACATACTTAAATTACTTTTCATTGTAAAAGTCAACTGAATGAATTTAATCTATTTTAGAGGAGTAATTCTTAAAAAAATAATTAAAACTCAATTTAAACTTTGAGAAAATTAACTAACATATTGATAAATATTTCATCGTATATTGTTATTGAATTTTATGACTTTAGTATTTCATAAATATAAGTAATTTTTATTTTTATATTACTTCAATCTTCCCATACAAGTATCATAAAATCAGTTAACAATTATGTAAACTAAATTGCTGCCTTATTAAAATATATTATTACTTATGCACTTTTCAAAAGTTTCGAAGATGAATGATTTTCTTAATAAAAATTTAAAACCATAAACGATAATTCACTTTTGAATTAAAAAAATTAAATAAAACATTAAAAGACACTAATATTTTTGGTGGTTTTTTTACGTTTTAATTCGAAAATAAGATATTTCTTGTTCAGCTCAAACACCAAAGCGTTTTGACACACACAAATGACTGATTCGCGTGAAAAAACTCATTGAATTGCTTACAGAAAAACGGCCAACCGACTTTTCAGTCATATCACGCATGCACATGCTCTCATTTTCTTCGATTTACCCCCAATGGAATTACATAGATGACTCTGTTGTTAAAGGGAAAGTTTGCTGTACAGGGGCAAGACGGTACTAATTTGAGGTGGAAAGCATATATTTTAAATTAAATAAATTAAAAATATTATTAAAAATTGCAGCCTGGTATTATGACGATAAAGAATTGCTCCTTACTAATAGGGGAGATCGGGGCAACTTCGGCATGCNACCACTCAATTTAATCACTGCCGAGACTCCCATTTGCAACATCTCCAAACAAAGTAATTTTGCTGAAGTTTTAAAGAGTACAAAAATAATCGTGTGGGACGAAATAACGATGGCTCATAAAAGTGGTATTGAAGCCTTAAACAGATCACTAAGGGATATAAGGGGTAATACAAAATTAATGGGTGGCGTAACAGTTTTGCTGGCCGGAGACTTTCGGCAGACTCTACCAGTGGTGCCAAAAGGAACCAGAGCTGACGAAGTAAAGTCGTGCATTAAGAAATCTAATTTGTGGCCCCAGGTTAATATTCTTAAGCTCTCTAAAAATATGAGAGCACATTTGGCCGGGGATGACACTGCTGGTAGATTTTCAGATCTCCTTCTTAAAATCGGTAATGGTGATTTTCCATCGTTTGATGGAATGATAACCATCCCGGAAGAATTGTGCACAGTTGTTACTACGGTTCAAGAATTGCTGTCTAAAGTTTATCCAGACATTATTCATATACATGACAAGCCTATTGAATGGTTATGTGAGCGTGCCATACTTACTCCAAAGAACGATCAAGCAGCAGCTATCAACGATATCCTGCTCATGTCGTTTGAGGGCGAAGAAAGGGTCTATACTTCGATTGATACTGTGGTTAATACAGATGACGCTACTAATTACCCTGTAGAATTTTTAAATTTATTGAAACCGCCAGGTTTGCCTTATCATAAGCTTATTCTGCGTGTGGGCACTCCAATTATGTTGTTGCGAAATTTAAAACCTCCAAAACTCTGTAACGGTATGAGACTGCAAGTGAAAGCGTTACATCGCAATATAGTGGAAGCCACTATATTAACTGGGTGTGCGAAAGGGGAAACTGTATTTATACCACGAATCCCATTAATACCTAATGATATCCTGTTCGAATTTAAACGATTACAGTTTCCCCTAAAAGTCTGCTTTGCCATGACAATAAACAAGTCTCAGGGGCAAACTCTCAAATTTGCNGAGGAGTAATTCTTAAAAAAATAATTAAAACTCAATTTAAACTTTGAGAAAATTAACTAACATATTGATAAATATTTCATCGTATATTGTTATTGAATTTTATGACTTTGGTATTTCATAAATATAAGTAATTTTTATTTTTATATTACTTCAATCTTCCCATACAAGTATCATAAAATCAGTTAACAATTATGTAAACTAAATTGCTGCCTTATTAAAATATATTATTACTTATGCACTTTTCAAAAGTTTCGAAGATGAATGATTTTCTTAATAAAAATTTAAAACCATAAACGATAATTCACTTTTGAATTAAAAAAATTAAATAAAACATTAAAAGACACTAATATTTTTGGTGGTTTTTTTACGTTTTAATTCGAAAATAAGATATTTCTTGTTCAGCTCAAACACCAAAGCGTTTTGACACACACAAATGACTGATTCGCGTGAAAAAACTCATTGAATTGCTTACAGAAAAACGGCCAACCGACTTTTCAGTCATATCACGCATGCACATGCTCTCATTTTCTTCGATTTACCCCCAATGGAATTACATAGATGACTCTGTTGTTAAAGGGAAAGTTTGCTGTACAGGGGCAAGACGGTACTAATTTGAGGTGGAAAGCATATATTTTAAATTAAATAAATTAAAAATATTATTAAAAATTGCAGCCTGGTATTATGACGATAAAGAATTGCTCCTTACTAATAGGGGAGATCGGGGCAACTTCGGCATGCGGGGCAAGTTTGTCAAGCGCTTTTTTAAAAAAACAAATTAAAAGGAGACTTTGGTTATAGGTTAGGCAGTTGAGTTTTATTGGTGGCTTGTTGAGTGTAGTGTTTTTATTGTTCTCCAACAAGCGTAGTTGAATTATCAAGCAAATTTTCATTTTCGTT
>NW_019384708.1:793901-896425 GCF_000671375.1 Centruroides sculpturatus | reverse complement strand
TGCTTCTACATGAGATCAGAGGCCCAATTTCATTTGAAGCGTTGAAAACTGTACATGGTCACTTACATCCCACTTTCCAATCCGCGTGCAAGGCTCTAGGTCTACTCGAAGATGATCGGCATTTGGATTCAGCTCTTGAAGAGGCAGCACTTTGTCAAACACCGCATATGATTCGAGACCTTTTTGCTATCATTTTATTGTTCTGCCAGGTTTCCGACCCCTTATGTCTTTGGGAAAAATACAAAGAATACCTTTCTGAAGACTTTAAAAAACAACTGCAAAGGCAAGGTGACGTGAATGTAGAGCACTCATCGGACCTGATATTTAACAAATGCCTGTCGGTATTAGAGGATGCCGTATTATCATTAGGCGGCCGTCCTCTTAAAGAGTATGGATTACCTCAGCCAATAACATCAATACATTTTGAAAATAGAGAGTACGTGAAGGAGACCAGTTACGATACAGTGGCCTTAGAAGACGCAGTAAGAAAAAATGAAGCATCCTTGAATGACGAGCAACAGGAAGTTTACAATAAAATTATTACAAGTGTAGATGCAAATGACGGTCGAATATTCTTCTTAGACGCTCCAGGTGGAACTGGTAAAACCTTCCTTATTAATTTACTTTTGGCGAAAGTAAGAAGTACTCACGGCATTGCCCTGGCTGTGGCGTCGTCAGGCATAGCTGCTACATTACTCGAAGGTGGTCGAACTGCTCATGCTACTTTTAAGTTACCACTCAATTTAATCACTGCCGAGACTCCCATTTGCAACATCTCCAAACAAAGTAATTTTGCTGAAGTTTTAAAGAGTACAAAAATAATCGTGTGGGACGAAATAACGATGGCTCATAAAAGTGGTATTGAAGCCTTAAACAGATCACTAAGGGATATAAGGGGTAATACAAAATTAATGGGTGGCGTAACAGTTTTGCTGGCCGGAGACTTTCGGCAGACTCTACCAGTGGTGCCAAAAGGAACCAGAGCTGACGAAGTAAAGTCGTGCATTAAGAAATCTAATTTGTGGCCCCAGGTTAATATTCTTAAGCTCTCTAAAAATATGAGAGCACATTTGGCCGGGGATGACACTGCTGGTAGATTTTCAGATCTCCTTCTTAAAATCGGTAATGGTGATTTTCCATCGTTTGATGGAATGATAACCATCCCGGAAGAATTGTGCACAGTTGTTACTACGGTTCAAGAATTGCTGTCTAAAGTTTATCCAGACATTATTCATATACAAAACAAGCCTATTGAATGGTTATGTGAGCGTGCCATACTTACTCCAAAGAACGATCAAGCAGCAGCTATCAACGATATCCTGCTCATGTCGTTTGAGGGCGAAGAAAGGGTCTATACTTCGATTGATACTGTGGTTAATACAGATGACGCTACTAATTACCCTGTAGAATTTTTAAATTCATTGAAACCGCCAGGTTTGCCTTATCATAAGCTTATTCTGCGTGTGGGCACTCCAATTATGTTGTTGCGAAATTTAAAACCTCCAAAACTCTGTAACGGTATGAGACTGCAAGTGAAAGCGTTACATCGCAATATAGTGGAAGCCACTATATTAACTGGGTGTGCGAAAGGGGAAACTGTATTTATACCACGTATCCCATTAATACCTAATGATATCCTGTTCGAATTTAAACGATTACAGTTTCCCCTAAAAGTCTGCTTTGCCATGACAATAAACAAGTCTCAGGGGCAAACTCTCAAATTTGCAGGTATTGACTTGAGAGAACATTGCTTCTCTCATGGACAGTTTTATGTTGCTTGCTCACGAGTAAGTGAGCAAGCAATTATTATTCACGAGTAAGTAAATATTATTACTCATTAGGTAAAATAAATTATTAATTAGGTATTATTAAATTATTACGGTGGAACTAAAGAAATGGTAGAAGTTCCTGGAAGAGTTATCCATTGGGCTGGAAATATGGATCCAGAGACTGGTTTATTCGAAGTAAGTTTCTGTTTTGTTGTTAAAATTGTTAAAATATTAGAATTTAATATATATTTTTAAATAAATTATTAATTAGGTTGTATTAAATTATTACGGTGGAACTAAAGAAATGGTAGAAGTTCCTGGAAGAGTTATCCATTGGGCTGGAAATAAAAAGACACCACCTCCAGACACTCCCTTTTGTGGTTTTGAAGGATCCAAATGCTCTGATAATGGTACATAGCTTAAAATTTAAATACAGTATTTTTATTGATAAATTGTTTTCAATTAATTATCACTAACTGTAATGTTTTGTTTGTTGAGAATGGCTTCTTACACTGTATAATGTGACTCGAGTGATTTAATCCTTCATTACTATTATGTACAGTACTACGTATTTATATAGGTATATTGTATTATATATTAATAAAAGGGATTAAAGGCGAATTATTGATATAATTTTTGGGTTTTTGGACATTTTTTTTCTTTCTCTACCGCAGTTTACTAATCCCTTTTAGTTTGTTTATTAAATTATATTTATTATGTTTTATAGTAATGATGAATTAAACTTACTATGACACTTTAAGTATCAATAATTATGTGTTTTAAGATCATTGCAAGTGAAAATCGTAATTATTAAAGTCGTTGTTTGAGAAATATTAATATGCATTCATTTTACCAAAATAAAAAAGTTATACACCAAGAAGAAGACGATGTAATCCAGTGAAACTTCATAGTGTGAACGTGATGACAACGGTAATGACTGATCAATATGTCATAGAAAAGGAATAATTTTCCGTGGAATAACGGTAGCAATTTAAAGAAATATTTCTTTAAATTGTAGAATCTCTTGCCTGGAAATATGCAGCTGTAAAATCCGACATCGAGACCTATGCTATTCTGTGACAGATTTTCACAGATATTGCAACTGCCGCTGCAGAATTCTCACACTCGTAGATGTCCAGTTTTGGCATCTACGAGTGTGAGGATTCTGCAATGGCATTTGTGAAGATTCTTTACCAATTTTTACACTCGAGGATGGCCAGTTTCGGCTATCTACGAGTCTCACCAGTTCTCAATGAACGACAAATCAGGAAGGAGACCGGGCAAGGCAAGAAAGTTTAGAGACATACTCTAGCTGCATTCAGCCGAGCATTATCTTGCTAAACTATTTAATACTTTTATAATAATACTTATTTGTTAGTTATTGATGTCAGTACATTACAAGAGAATGCAAACAGGTATCAATACTTTCCTCCAATGTCAGATACTTTCTTTTGAAAGCGTATTTCTAATATTGATTAAATATTTTGTTTTGAAATTGAATATTCTTTAAATAATCCTTCAAGGATTACGTGATGAATGATTAAAGGATTTAATTTTTATAAATTACTTTTTGATTTATTTTATTCATCAACATTACTAATTTGATGTGGATTTATTCAGTTATCTACTTAGAATATAGATTTATATTGAAATATATACTAAATGCCAATTTTTTATTTAACAATGTACCTTCTAGATGTTTTCTGATAATTTTCTTTATTGTCTTCCGGAAAATTTTTGATAAATAATTATTTTTTTATAAATAAAAGAACATCAGAAGTACTCGGATTTCGTAGTAACAAGTAATATTACCCTATTTTTTTAAAATAGTATTACATATCATTTGTTATTTATTGATAATTGATTATTTATGTAATATGTAAGAATATACTACTCAAAATCCAGTGTATTGTATGTCCACTGTACTGTACATAGAGAAGAGGCACCGAAGAACTATAATTATATCTTAAATCTTTTTGATGGTGTTAGAACTATAGAAGTTCAATGGTCTTCTTTCTTTCTTTGAAATTAAGTCGAAAGTTTTAAAGTATGGTTATAAAGAAAATGAATTTTTCATGTTTGAAAAGAGGATATAAAATAGAGTTGTATAAAACTGCAATTATAAAAGTTTAATTGTCATTTTTAATAAAGTTTCATTCGTTTCGTTATTCTTAAAAAAGGGTATGTTTTTATTTGGATAATGTGGAACTACTTTCGAAAGTAATTATTTTAGATTTATATGAGTTAATTTGCTGTTTGTAAGCGCAAAAATACATAATAAATAATTTATTATTTTTCGAAAACAAACTTTAAAACTATAAAACGAGACGATAATATCGATAAAAGAAAGTAAATGATTGTTATTCAAATTTGGAGGAAGTCAAGGCGAAATAATATTTATCTAAGAAATAGTTCAAGAGACTGAATTTATATAATTTACTTGAAATTTTGTCTTACACTTTTATTAATTAGAAACGTTTATCAATATTATTGTTTGAAATAGCATCTGTTAAGCGATTGAAATATATTTTATAAAAATCTCAGTTTATTTTTAATTTAATAATTAAAGATTTTAATGATTATTTGCTTTAAGTCAATAGATTTTCGATATTTTTGCAAAAGCTTCATTAAATTTGGGTTTAAGAGTGAAATCATCAACAATAATGAATAATCTTATAGCAAATCATAGTTTTTTTATAATAAATTTTAAAAGGAAGAAGAATTGTTTATATCTGTTGAAAATTATCAAGCTAATTCTGATAAAGCACACTAAAATGTTTGCTCATTAAGGAAAAGTTATGCTATTAAATGGCACTCTGTCTTTTCTAAACTATAAATATTATCTTCTAATAGTAACACAGGTAAGAAAACCATATCTAGGTTTTTTACTATTAATTTTGTTCTTGGATCAGGACACTTGTTTGTCATAGCAATATGTCGTAAGCAGCTGAGTAGGCAGTGGTTCATAGAAAATGGGGTTTTGTATTCTCAGCTACTTGAAGAATAACTTTCTCAGGAAGGAGGACACAAACTTATTGCATGGTCAAATTCATATTTATGCAGAGGCAAGAATAAAAGAATATTGTTGTTGTATGATTTCATATTATGAACAATATAAAGATAGTGAAAGAAGTTGAGCATGTTTCCTTATCTGGGTCAGACATTTTTGGATTGCCAGTGTGACTTCAGTGTCAAAGAAAAAGTAGGGGCGCACTGTATACTACGAGTTTTCAGAAAAAACCTACATCAATAAACAACCTGTGTGTTTTCAGAAAGCACAGTAGATACAAGTAGCAAGCAACAAACTTAGTCATCTCTTTTTGGTCTCTCCCCACGGCGAAAATAGGGTGGCAAGAAGTAAATATCGTCAACAGAGGAAAACCAAACAACGGAAGTGTTCAACCATTGCTATAAGATGGGCTACGATGGCTTCCATTGGCTAAACTACAAGACATTCGGAAACTTAAGACCGACGTTCCTGCTCAGTACCAAGCATATTATAAAGAATTACTAGTAAAGCAGAACACTCCGAGAAAGCTTCGAAGGCTAACTTTAATGTATAATTATTTGTGTTTTTCAAACAGTTGTTAATTAAGAAATACAATTTCCATTATCAATCATTCCTTAAACAGTAAAGTAATCCTATGAAAATTTTTGTAAGTTTACATAGATTTACATTAATACATAGATTATGTAAACATAGATTTAAAAAAATCTATGTTTAATTTTATTATATTAAAATTTAAATATTTCCCGTAGAGATCCCGGAATATGCCATTGCAAGTTGTATTCTTGCTATAGCTGTGGTTATATTATGTATACTTTCATTATTTATTTATAGGTAAGTTGACATAAAATTTATTAATATATTTTTTAAAATAATGTAATTTTTAATTAATTATGTATTGTATCCGTTTTTAATCATTTATAAAAGAAAATCCTCAATGAATAAAATAGTTTTGAGTTATCATTCATGTAAATATAAATTAATTACCGCATTATATTAACATAATGGTATATACTCATAAAATTTTTGGAAGCTGACATAATTCAAAATTATTTAAATTAAATGTAGGCGAAATAGGCGATTATTTAGGCTTTATCTCAAGATAGAGATGCAAGAATCAATGAAAATACAAAATAAAATGCTAAACTTAAAATAGTAAACTAGCTTTCAAATGCTTCTGGGGACATCAACAATGATATTATCTAGAGCTAGAACTGAAATGTATTTTAATCTATGAATCTACTACATTGCAAACTATAATATTATACCAGAACACAATTAGAAATATCAATCTCTTAGTTAAAATAAAAGTTAGTTGATTTAATCTACACATTAATTTAATATTATACAATAATATTAAACTAAGAAGTACAATTTTTATATTTTGAGGGATTGAACGTTTTACATTGTAAGGATTCTTCTGGAACCTTAAATTGAGGAACGAGTGTTTCAGAAAANCGGGGCAACTTCGTCAATTTCTCTCTTCTTGTAAAGTTGTAATTAGTTTAATTATTTTTATTTCCAAACTGATTTTAACCAGTTCTATAGTAAGGTAACATTCCAATAGACAATATGCAAAGCTTTTTTTTCAGTTTACAGCAGTATTTATTACACAAAATTTAAGTAAAGCTTAACATGCCGATCTTGCCCCGATCTCCCCTATATTTTACATGAACATGCCAGAAAATTTAGCTGAAAATTTTAAAATAAAATATATGAGTTTAACTATTTGAGAACCCGGCCTATTGGCAATCACTTGATTAAAATTCACTCGATTTAAATTTTTTTAAAATTCACTAAATTTATATATGAGCGTGCCTGTATCTGATGCTAATAAAAAATTAAAATTTTAATTTTGGATTTAATTTAGTGACTTTTCTTTCTGAAAATTCACTGTTATATTAACAATAACAATGTGGTATGTATAAAATAAACTTTCATATTAAAAATAGATTTCCTCCTATCGTAGGTTATGACAAAATCAAAACGGGGAAAGTGAGTGGTAAGGCTTTTAGTATGCCCGAAAAATTCTTGGTATATTAAAAATAGATTACGAAATTTTACTAACGTTAATTTCACTATGCTAATTATTTAAAAGTTTATCTTTCGGTTGCAGATGAATCTAATTTACATTACTTAATTTTGATTAATCTGCTTTCGAGCCATTCAATGCGGTATTTAAAATAATTTAAATTATACCATAGTGAAATTTCGTTGATATAAAGCAAATCAAACGTGTATATATTGTTTAATACATGTATTTTAATTATTTATTTTTAATAATTGTGATTCTTGAACGGTCGTAGTTTTTATTTATTTTACTCTATTCTTAGTGTTTATAATTGGATATATATTATATATATAGATATAATTATGTAACAAAATACGAAAAGTTTCAATTATAACATTTCTTTTCTGTTTTAAAAATAATATAGGGTGGCCCGTAAGTTAGTTAACCGCGCTGTATACAGGAAAATAAGCAATTTATACATGTGTTAATGCATTATAATTTGCGTATTTTGCAGGAAATATCTCATTTAAATAATTTTACTAAAGTTTTTAAGTAATAAAATATTTGAAATAAGGTAATTATTTAGTATTTTCAATGGTTAACTGACTTTGGGCCACCCTTTACATTTCACTTAATTTCGTATTACTTAGCGAAATATCAAATAAATATAAACTAAAGAGATAACATAAGATTAAATTGCTGTATATATTAGAATTTTACAATACGCACAGATTCATTTATTAGTTCCATTTTTAAGCGTTAAGTACTCTAATATAATTTCATTGTTTACTGTTAAGCTTACTATCGGAAAATAGTATTTGTTTTTTATGGCCTTATTGAAGTTATATACAAAGATTAAGTACATTTTTTTGTTTTTATTTTGATAATTTGACAAGTCTGCTATTTTGTTCAACTTGAATGTAAGTTGTCACATCATTAGACGACAATCCATTTCCATAAACAGAATTTTTGTTCAGTTTTCATAGACTAATCCATATAGCAGATGTTTTAAAATTGTTCCATTCTATACTTAATTACTCCAAGTAACAACAGGAATATTCTATTTAACTTTTACAACACGTTTACATCATTTCTATAATTTCTTATTGTAAAAAACTATTAATGTCATCAAACTGACACAATATTTTATTATCCTTACAACAGAAATATGATATATTTAGTGTTGAAAGAGTTTTTTTTTTAATCACTACAGAAGAATAATTTGTTTACATTATTATAATTAAAATTTATCATTCTGTTTGAATATTTTCCTAAAGATGTTTTTAAAACAGTTTATTTCAAGATGAGATTCATGAATTTATTCTATTAACCAAGCAATTTATAATCATATTTTTAATTAATTTAATTTAAATTATATGCTCTCCATCTCAAATTAGTAGTGGCTTACCCCTGTACATTACAATTTTCTCTTAACAATAGAGTTGTGCTGGTCATCCACGTAATTTCATTCAGAGGAAAATTTTTGAATTCAATTCACGTGTCTTCCATTTTAGATCGGAAGTTCCTATATAGGTAATCGGGGCCTCCTGTCGCTAAGGTTTCCAAATTAAGTCTCGAGATTGAGGAAGGACAGTCAGATAACAGAGGGGCGACAATGGAAATTTATATATCTACAGTTTGAAAATTGCAGCCTAGTTAAATTTATAAATCTGAAACAGGAAGATGTCCATTTGTAATTTTGAATTTTAGTAATGCCAATATTGTATTATAAATGACAATTAAAGTTTTATTACGAAGTAATATAACTATTCATTTGCAATAAATATTAAATATAATGTTATTTGCTACTTTATACATCAATTTTCTNGCATGTTTCCTTATCTGGGTCAGACATTTTTGGATTGCCAGTGTGACTTCAGTGTCAAAGAAAAAGTAGGGGCGCACTGTATACTACGAGTTTTCAGAAAAAACCTACATCAATAAACAACCTGTGTGTTTTCAGAAAGCACAGTAGATACAAGTAGCAAGCAACAAACTTAGTCATCTCTTTTTGGTCTCTCCCCACGGCGAAAATAGGGTGGCAAGAAGTAAATATCGTCAACAGAGGAAAACCAAACAACGGAAGTGTTCAACCATTGCTATAAGATGGGCTACGATGGCTTCCATTGGCTAAACTACAAGACATTCGGAAACTTAAGACCGACGTTCCTGCTCAGTACCAAGCATATTATAAAGAATTACTAGTAAAGCAGAACACTCCGAGAAAGCTTCGAAGGCTAACTTTAATGTATAATTATTTGTGTTTTTCAAACAGTTGTTAATTAAGAAATACAGTTTCCATTATCAATCATTCCTTAAACAGTAAAGTAATCCTATGAAAATTTTTGTAAGTTTACATAGATTTACATTAATACATAGATTATGTAAACATAGATTTAAAAAAATCTATGTTTAATTTTATTATATTAAAATTTAAATATTTCCCGTAGAGATCCCGGAATATGCCATTGCAAGTTGTATTCTTGCTATAGCTGTGGTTATATTATGTATACTTTCATTATTTATTTATAGGTAAGTTGACATAAAATTTATTAATATATTTTTTAAAATAATGTAATTTTTAATTAATTATGTATTGTATCCGTTTTTAATCATTTATAAAAGAAAATCCTCAATGAATAAAATAGTTTTGAGTTATCATTCATGTAAATATAAATTAATTACCGCATTATATTAACATAATGGTATATACTCATAAAATTTTTGGAAGCTGACATAATTCAAAATTATTTAAATTAAATGTAGGCGAAATAGGCGATTATTTAGGCTTTATCTCAAGATAGAGATGCAAGAATCAATGAAAATACAAAATAAAATGCTAAACTTAAAATAGTAAACTAGCTTTCAAATGCTTCTGGGGACATCAACAATGATATTATCTAGAGCTAGAACTGAAATGTATTTTAATCTATGAATCTACTACATTGCAAACTATAATATTATACCAGAACACAATTAGAATATCAATATCTTAGTTAAAATAAAAGTTAGTTGATTTAATCTACACATTAATTTAATATTATACAATAATATTAAACTAAGAAGTACAATTTTTATATTTTAAAATATGAAATAGATAATAAACGAAAATTTTAATTATTGTATTCGATTTCTTCACAGGGAGAGTAGAGTTTCTTTAATTATCCATTTGATTAATACAGGTTTATAAAAATTACCTCTGTAAGAGGACAATTCTCACATGGCCCTGATAAATTCGGCTAGGCCCGCATTGATGAAGGGTGCAAGCTGATATTTCATGTATTCAACGAAAATTTCTGAACTGACTTGGACTTCAACTTCACTCGTCAAAGCGGGGCACGTAATCTTACACCTCACCCGACCAGTCGTCAATACATTTAATTAAATTAACAGTATAAGTTTGAATGTGATTTTAATAATGTAATTATTTCTAGATCTTACACAAGTAAATCCTAATTGTATTCATTATCGATTAGATGAACAATAAATTACTTCAATCAAACGATTACAGTTAAAATATAATATTAAAATATTATTTAATCGGAAATTAGATGAATTAATGCACATTAAAATTTAAAATTTTGATTATATTTTATCTTCATATTAGTCTAAGAAAGTATTAATTTAAAAGTTAATGATTTTTTAAAGTAATTTTTCCTGGTAATTACAGAATGTTGCAACAAAATGTAATTTATAACAGTATATGGAAGGATATAAAACGTTAAAGAAGTTTGATGATGATGATGTGACATGAGCCTAATGCACTACTCAAGATGACGTTTTCTGTTAGTTTCATTCCTTATTTTTAGATATTATCTCTTGTTTAGATTAGCCAAATGCAGCTTTTATAAAGGTTATTTAAATGAACAAATACTGTATAATGTGATTATTTGAATGTGACTGTCTCGTACCAGTTTTAATCCCAGAATCACACTCTTTCCTCCAGAATATTCCCAGAATCACATTGTAGAAGTAGAGAATAACTAAAAGTGAAGAGGAAAAATATTTGCTTTACATTATTTATAATTTTTTTTTAATTCTCAAACGAGAATATGTTGATGAAAATTGTCACAAACCTTCATTCAAGTCTGATTTGACAAGATATATTCCTTGTTTCGTGTTATNTATAAAGATTATTTAAATGAACAAATACTGTATAATGTGATTATTTGAATGTGACTGTCTCGTATCAGTTTTAATCCCAGAATCACACTCTTTCCTCCAGAATATTCCCAGAATCACACTTTTCTTCCTGAATAACTTCCAGAATCACACTTCTTAGTTTAGAGAGCTCCTCACTCAGAATCGCATTTAGGGTGCCTAGCCTGGAGTTACGTGAGCAACAACACGAATGTATTGGGAGTATCACGTGTCATGTTATAGTTTAGACCTTCGAATCTAAATCCTATTTGGTTGTAGGTACTAACAAAGAGAGATAATGTGATCTTGTTCGTCGAACGAATACAAATCTAGTAACGATATAGCAAATTTAAGATAATGAATGTCATTAACAATATCAATGAGACATACTTTAGTAGTGTTCGCTATTTTCAAACTTTCGCTTCTGTCTGTATTGATGCTCATTTAAAAACATTAAGATCATCATTATTAATTAAACCTATTCGAGATAGCATTATAGGAAATCATTTGTAAGAAATAATAGACCTTTTCCTTTTGTCGAAAATTTCTGAAATTTTGTAAGAAGGTTTGTGTATTAAGTAAAAATATTTTTAGATATTTTCAAGATAATCGGACCATTGATTCGGGAGAAATGTCTTCCATCCCCTTAATATGCCATCTGAAGATTTAAAGGTAATGTTATCAATTATTAAGGATGTAAACAAATTAAGAATGCCGGGAAAGTCCAGCAACACGTTGTCAGGTTTTTGTTATTGTATTGTGACTATTACATATAAAAAAAAAATCTAGATCTGTGTATCTTCTGTATTCATAATTATGATTATAGTATGGTTATACGTCAAAATAACGCAAAAATAATAATTAACAATATCATAAACAATTTTTTTATTCGTAAATCTATTGTAATTCTCATTTAAAATTTTTAAAAAATGCATTTTATAAACATTTCTGGTATAATATACAGATAGTATGTAAGGATTTACTTATTATATTCATCTATTAAAGTTTTAACTGAATTTTTCTGAATAATCGAATAATGAAATTCACATCCGGTTTTTTATTGCTTTCTCTGCGATTCTTATAAACACGTCACAATATCAAATAGATTGATAGTAGTGAAGCAACTCAATTAATCAAAACAATTAATATACGACGTGAATTACAGTATATCGTGGATGATAGACACCTAATTTATCTATAGAAGTTTATACCTCAGAAAAGTATGAATTTAAAATAAATTAGAAACTGTCAACAAATGTTGATATCCTTGATATATTCGGATATAAACAACAGAAGAGGAAACAAAAAAATCCAACGAACTCCAATAAAATCATCAATAATAAACTCAAATAAAAATTCCAATAAATACCTGAAAATTAATAATAAAGTCAAAGTAAATAACTTTATANTTAAAATATATATTTTTTTCTGTTAAAGCATTCGGTTTTATAATAAATATTTTAGGAATTTAACAGGAAATATCACTTTGAAAGTAAAATTTATTTCTATCATAATTATTGTGGTATTTTAATTATAACTTCGATTTGTACTTTTATTAAATTAGATTTCAAGAATTAATTGAATATACGTGTATTGCTAACTTATAATAGACGCATTCGTTTAGTCAGAAGAGAATATAGACACTTTCATACAATTTTATATTATTTCTAAATGTAGGAATGACGTGAAAGTGTATGCTATAAGGTTTAATAAGGACGTTAAATTGATTTAAAATTATAGTGGTAAAGAAAAAGAAATATCTTTAATTAGACACTAAAGGTGGCAAAAGGTGGCATCCTGTTGTACTGATCTTTAAAAATTCGACATTTGGTAGGATTGGAGCAATGATCTTCAAACTTTTAATGTCAATAGATCCATTATGCTTGATGATTATTTTTGCCTGATTTTAAACAAAAAAGCTTAAAGAAATAAGTAGCAAATGAAAAATTTTACAATGCTATGTTTATTTCCCAATAAAATAGACTATTGAAGTATAGTTTTCGTATAATTAGTTAAGGTACAATTTATAAATTCTAATTTCTTTTATATTATAGAACAGTTTCAATATTACTAGAGCATAAATTACAGATAAATTTAACATGTTNTTCTTATGTGGACATCTGAAGGTCCTCGTTTACGATATTCCAGAAAGTTTGACGCAATTTTGAGCAATTATTGTAAACATTGCTGTAAAGACGTACTTGTTAACGATGCTTTAATTTAAAACACATGTAGAATTTATTGCATAAAGGTATTAAAATGATACTAAAATGTATTGGAATCGAGTAAATACAATTAAAAGGTAATTTTCTTAATCGAAATTGTATAGTTCCTATAATCATGGCAATTTTGGGGATATGCAGAGGGAAATTTTAATCCCGGAAATTTCGGGGTATGGGAAAGAAAGGTTTTAGTCCCAGGAACTGAGATCCTAGTTAATAAAACTAATATTTTTATTTTTCTATTTATATTTCATAGGACATTTCTTATAAAACATTGTTGAAAGTTAAGTGATTCGTACGTCATTATTTAGTATTATTATTATTATTATTATTATTATCATAAGTGCAATTATAAACGAAATATGTTTACAACTAAACTTATATAATATTTATTACATTATTAAATTGAAACAAATCTCATAAATTTCTAAAACATCATTATTTTGAGTACTACTGATAATTTTTTTCATTTAATACAAAATTTTTGTAAACAATTTATATTTCCTTTCATGTGATATTTCTTGTGTTTGTACCTCAATGCCTCACTTGAGTCCATACTTTTCTGTACAAAAATTGTTTTAATCGTGTGCTTTACTATTCCTTAAACTTCCACGAGTTCTGAATCATCCTGTATACGCTCTCCACCTCAAATTAGTAATGTCTCCCCCAGCACAACAGACGTTTTCTGTTAGCGATAGTCATACCGGTCATCAACCTAACTCGTTGCATGGGGGAATTTTTGAGTTGAAGTCACATGATTTCTGTTCAATACCGGAAGTTATATATAATTAATCGGGTCTCCTGCATCCAAGCTTTCCATATATAAGCCCAACATTCATCTATCTAACTCAGTTCTGGAGATTAAGAAAGGACAGACAACGACAGTGGGAATTTAGAGTCTATAATTTTTACAAATTGCAGCACAAAAATTGATATTGTATTCATAATGATATTCATATGTTCAAATTTTTGTTGGTAAAAATTTGAAAAAAAAATAATCTGATCGATGATTAATCTTATTTTTATGACAATTTACATACGAATAACACAGAATATAATCTAGTTTAATTNTGCATGGTCAAATTCATATTTATGCAGAGGCAAGAATAAAAGAATATTGTTGTTGTATGATTTCATATTATGAACAATATAAAGATAGTGAAAGAAGTTGAGCATGTTTCCTTATCTGGGTCAGACATTTTTGGATTGCCAGTGTGACTTCAGTGTCAAAGAAAAAGTAGGGGCGCACTGTATACTACGAGTTTTCAGAAAAAACCTACATCAATAAACAACCTGTGTGTTTTCAGAAAGCACAGTAGATACAAGTAGCAAGCAACAAACTTAGTCATCTCTTTTTGGTCTCTCCCCACGGCGAAAATAGGGTGGCAAGAAGTAAATATCGTCAACAGAGGAAAACCAAACAACGGAAGTGTTCAACCATTGCTATAAGATGGGCTACGATGGCTTCCATTGGCTAAACTACAAGACATTCGGAAACTTAAGACCGACGTTCCTGCTCAGTACCAAGCATATTATAAAGAATTACTAGTAAAGCAGAACACTCCGAGAAAGCTTCGAAGGCTAACTTTAATGTATAATTATTTGTGTTTTTCAAACAGTTGTTAATTAAGAAATACAGTTTCCATTATCAATCATTCCTTAAACAGTAAAGTAATCCTATGAAAATTTTTGTAAGTTTACATAGATTTACATTAATACATAGATTATGTAAACATAGATTTAAAAAAATCTATGTTTAATTTTATTATATTAAAATTTAAATATTTCCCGTAGAGATCCCGGAATATGCCATTGCAAGTTGTATTCTTGCTATAGCTGTGGTTATATTATGTATACTTTCATTATTTATTTATAGGTAAGTTGACATAAAATTTATTAATATATTTTTTAAAATAATGTAATTTTTAATTAATTATGTATTGTATCCGTTTTTAATCATTTATAAAAGAAAATCCTCAATGAATAAAATAGTTTTGAGTTATCATTCATGTAAATATAAATTAATTACCGCATTATATTAACATAATGGTATATACTCATAAAATTTTTGGAAGCTGACATAATTCAAAATTATTTAAATTAAATGTAGGCGAAATAGGCGATTATTTAGGCTTTATCTCAAGATAGAGATGCAAGAATCAATGAAAATACAAAATAAAATGCTAAACTTAAAATAGTAAACTAGCTTTCAAATGCTTCTGGGGACATCAACAATGATATTATCTAGAGCTAGAACTGAAATGTATTTTAATCTATGAATCTACTACATTGCAAACTATAATATTATACCAGAACACAATTAGAAATATCAATCTCTTAGTTAAAATAAAAGTTAGTTGATTTAATCTACACATTAATTTAATATTATACAATAATATTAAACTAAGAAGTACAATTTTTATATTTTGAGGGATTGAACGTTTTACATTGTAAGGATTCTTCTGGAACCTTAAATTGAGGAACGAGTGTTTCAGAAAAAGATATAAACAAGCGTATATTATACAATTAATTTCTAAAATAAACACAAATAAATTATTTTTATTATAGACATTTCAAATTAGAAGCAGAATTAGCATCTATGACTTGGAGGATAAGATGGGAAGATATAATGTTAGTCCCTAAAGGAGATAGGAAACGTCTAGGATCCAGAATGAGTCTAAATCGCATTAGTATTCCTGTAAGAATAAAAATAAAATATATTATTTATTATAATTTGATAAATATTTGAATAAATTTGTTCTAAATTTTATTTTTAATCAGCCTCTATAAGCTAATTGTAATTTTAAGGAGCACGAAAAATATCGAATTATTAGCATGAATTTGCTATTTTATTAAAAATTAATAAATCAAATTAATTTACTAATAGCTCAAAATTTAATTTATAGAGTTCTTATTCAGCAGAAACTGCTATGTTAGGTGATATCAACAGACAAGTTTTCGTTAACACCGGTTATTATAAGGTGATTATTTTAATTGATTATTTATTAATTACGCAAATGAATACGAAAAATTATTATAATTAGATTATTCTTTTAATTTAAATGTTTAATATTATAAAACTTATATTGTATTTAGTATATAAGTTATTTAAAACTTTAATTTAGAATTTTGTCTTCATAGGGAACAGTTGTAGCCATAAAAACTATTCATAAAATTCGTATCGAAATATCAAGACCATTATTAATGGATTTAAAAAGAGTAAGTGATTTATAATATTTTATGTTCATGTGATAATTTACTGTATTGTTATATATAATAATTTTTTATTGAAACGTTTAATTGTTAAATATAATACTTTTCCAATTCATCGAGGTATACAAAACGATTTATACAATTGATTTTAGTAAATCGTATATTAATGAAATATTAAACAATTCAAAGATTTTCAATTCAATTTTTGAATGTTTCTCAATTTTTCATAATTATTTGCTCGAATGCATTAAGCAGCTTGTCAAAATGAATTGTGATAAAAGTTTCTATTTTTGTTCCTCAATTAATTGCTATTAAATTTTCAATTTACAACTATTTTTAATTGATAAACGCAGCATGCATAGTATCATATAAATATTTTTATTTTTGGGCTGCAATTTTCAATATTTGTAGACCTATCAATTCCCACTGATGTCTGACTCTCCTTTCTTAAAGTCGAGAACGGAGTCAGATAGCTGCAAATCGAGAACAGATATGAAAAGCTTGTGGAGAGGAGCCACGATTCACTAAATACGAACTTTCGGTTTGAACTGGAAGTCACGTTATTTCAATTCAAATATTTTTTCTTGAATGGAGTTAAATAGATGACTGGCATGATTCTATTATTACCAGGAAAAGCATGATGTACAGGGGCAAGACACTATTAAAATTGAGAGCATTGTGATAAAAAATTGCAGCCTGGCATTGTGACGATTTAGCCCAGTTTATTTTCGAAACCAAATGCATTCTTGCTTAATTATTGGAATTTATTATATATTAATTATAAAATTTATTTAATGGTTGAATAATTTAAATGAAAAATTTAAATTTATTATACAGTTATTATTATTCAATAATATTTAATTATTCTTCATATTCATTCATAATAAATATTTGTAACGATAGGAATTATAATAATAAATTAAGGCTTATTTATAATGATAAAATGTTAGTTGTTAATCATTAATAATTAATTATCAGAATATGAATAGGCTATTGTGAAACGAGAAGTAATAAATCACTAACTTTAAAAATAATAAGAGAAGATCCAAGAGATTTCCTAAAATTTTCTTTCATTTTTCAAATTCATGCCTCATTTTCTATCACTCATGTCTTTAATTTCTGAAAAAAAGAAAAGAAATTTCATTCTATTTTATATTAAATGAGTCTTGACGTGCAAATGCCAAAATTTTAAGAAAATTTGTAATAAATAAAAAATGACGAGAAGTCTCATTTAATTTAAAAATTGTAAATTTGCTAGGTACTTAACGTGTAAGTATCTATTAAATAAATAAAACTGTCCTGAAATTGTTTATTTATTTATTGAAAATGTTTGTAAGATTTAGTCTTTTGTATTACAAATTTGTGTTTATTTTTAAATTTATAAATTCACTTCACTTAATGAAAGTTTATGTTTAAATACTACTGATGTTTAAGATTAGAAAATTTATGTTAATTTTTGACTCATTATTTAATTTTAAAATCTGATTGTGTGACTTCTCCCAATATGCCCACAAAGCCTTAAATATAACAGAGAGAATATTTCATTTAATATTTACATGCAAATTTCGGCGATATTCAAGCAAATATCTATATAAGTAATGCCTTTTAATATTCTCACTTTTATGTATCGGAGTTAATAACATAACCCTTTCATTTGAGGAAAGTTGTTGATAAATTGCTTTAGAATGACAATATTATCTTGTTTTAAAAGAATTGATTTGGATATAGAACAAATATAAAGGAAAAAACTTAATTCTAATATGCCTAATAAAGACTTTTTCTACAAAATTGGATTATTTTTGTATAAATAAGCTGAGGAACGAAGATTCACATTCGAAGATCAGTGTTGAAATGAGAATTAATATCAAATAACGTGGAATAGATAGGTAATGATTAAGTGATTAGAAGAAATTTTTTTACAAATTAAAAGACTTTGTCTTTTAATTTGTAAAAAATTAAGATTTATGTTTCGAAAGTACGATAAAGTAGAATATAGAGCGGGATTTAGTTATATAATATAATTAATAATATTTCAAATGAGTTGGAATTTAGTACCATCAATGTCCTTATGCAATATACAACAGAAGGAAGAAGCAACGAATAAGTACCGTATCCATTGTAGTTTTTCCAAATTGTGTTCAAATGATCTGAATTTCGAACTAACACATTGTATTCTTAATGATAGAATTAAATAGTTTAAATGTCATTCATGTATGACATTTAAACTATAGGATTTTATATAGGATTTCATTTTATAGGATGAATTGTTATTCATCCTATAAAATGGAATAATTTATCTGTAAGTAAAGTAGGGGCAATTCGCTAAATATGCTGTTTCAAATTGGAAATAATATAACTAATCCCTAAATTTTAAGAAATTATATAAATTGCACTAACAAAACGAATTTTAATTAATGTTTACTGCAAAAAAAAGATAAGAATTTATCAAAGTATAAATTAAAAATTATACAAAATTACCAGAGATGTTAAGTGTATATTTTGTACTAAAAAATAAAGGATTAATTATGAATGCTGAAGAATTTATAAATACATTTTTCTTCACATTTAATAATTTGAAAAGTCGATGATGATATGAGTGACATATACAGAAAGAATGATCAAGATATTAATAGAAAATGATTAGAATAAGTGTCATTTAATACTTTAAATGAATGTTGATAGATAACCTACTTAATATGTAGCAATAATGAATCAATTATAGAGTTTTAATTATTGTTATAAATTCCGCTAAAACAACATATAGTTGATCATTAATTTTAATCTAAAATTATTCATAAGGTAATTATTGTCAGATTTCAGAAGTTTTTAATCCCATTTTTCTTTGCAAAAAGCAAAGAAAAGTAAAATTAATGACATCGTCAGAATGCCGGGCTGCAATTTTAATCATTTTTTTTAAAATTTATTTAGTTTAAAATACAGGGTAATTTAGTAAACTCATGCCACAAATTTTAACGAGGTAGTAGAGAACACAACAAAAACATTTTTTTTATACAGGGAAAGTATGGGCGCAAGTGAGGCGTTGAGGCACAAACACAAAAAATAACACATGAAAGGAAACATAAATTGTTTACTTACAGCAATGTTTACAATAATTGCTCAAAATTGCGTCAAACTTCTTATGGGGACATCTGAAGGTCCTCGTTTACGATATTCCAGAAAGTTTGACGCAATTTTGAGCAATTATTGTAAACATTGCTGTAAAGACGTACTTGTTAACGATGCTTTAATTTAAAACACATGTAGAATTTATTGCATAAAGGTATTAAAATATGTTCATGTGATAATTTACTGTATTGTTATATATAATAATTTTTTATTGAAACGTTTAATTGTTAAATATAATACTTTTCCAATTCATCGAGGTATACAAAACGATTTATACAATTGATTTTAGTAAATCGTATATTAATGAAATATTAAACAATTCAAAGATTTTCAATTCAATTTTTGAATGTTTCTCAATTTTTCATAATTATTTGCTCGAATGCATTAAGCAGCTTGTCAAAATGAATTGTGATAAAAGTTTCTATTTTTGTTCCTCAATTAATTGCTATTAAATTTTCAATTTACAACTATTTTTAATTGATAAACGCAGCATGCATAGTATCATATAAATATTTTTATTTTTGGGCTGCAATTTTCAATATTTGTAGACCTATCAATTCCCACTGATGTCTGACTCTCCTTTCTTAAAGTCGAGAACGGAGTCAGATAGCTGCAAATCGAGAACAGATATGAAAAGCTTGTGGAGAGGAGCCACGATTCACTAAATACGAACTTTCGGTTTGAACTGGAAGTCACGTTATTTCAATTCAAATATTTTTTCTTGAATGGAGTTAAATAGATGACTGGCATGATTCTATTATTACCAGGAAAAGCATGATGTACAGGGGCAAGACACTATTAAAATTGAGAGCATTGTGATAAAAAATTGCAGCCTGGCATTGTGACGATTTCACAATAAGTAATTGCTCGTGTTTAAGAAATATTCTTCGACATTCTGTCAAAGTTTTCCATTTTTGTCTCTATACTGTACAAACCATTTCAGCTAGCAATTTCAGCATCTTGATTTTACATACTTCCATTCTTACATATACATAATAACGTGTAAAATACTCGAATATACTTACAGTACCAAAAGATCCTCTGTATCTTCATCGGACTTTATTAAAGCAAATTACAGATAGAAAGCAAGCTGTTTAGAGGTAGACAAATAAGCCTTCATCTAATGGTACATTTATTAATTAGAAATACATAAATTATATTTAGAATATTCTAAAAGATCCGGTCAGAGCAGACTCGAATCCGCAACTCCTACTAAACGTAAACTTGCGTTGCCAGTTACTTTATTCGAACCAGCCTGTTCTTCACTTGCACAGCTATTAATTAATTCAGATATGTGCACTTTTAAGATAAGATAATCAATTTTACGGCCGTAATTAATTTAGTACACTTTTTAAAATGTGAAAATGATACATTTTACTAAACACTTTCGATAACATAATACATTTTGTTTTAATTAAAAATTAAATCAAACATGTTGGCGTATGTTTACATAATAAGTAGTCAAAACTATCTATCCGGTTAATTACATTATTCAAATCTTTATATCTTTATTTATATTTATTTAAATCTTTAAATCTTTATTTATTTATGAATGTGACTTAATAATTAATTATTGCAATGTTTGGAATTATTTACTTTCTGTGAAATTCTTATGCTTTTCACGCTAAATTTTATGACACTGAAGGGCCCGGTCCTACTGTGCCTATTTAGAAATCTGGCCCTGCAGATGAATATTTTATGATATTTTTTGATAGCGTAACTGGCAACGTATCCGTAAGGCAAGTAAAAGTGCAGTTTCCAGTGCTGCTCTGGACCAAGCTTTTCTTCGAAAATATTTATTTCTAATTATCAAATTTACCATGAAATGGCAACTTAACCTGTAGTCAAATTGCTCTGTATCTGACTATTAACTTTAATGAAGTCCGATAAAAATTTAGTTGATTTCATTTACGCTTTATTTTATGTTCTGTACGATTCTGTCTATTGAAGCTTTCCAAAATCTTCTCTTTTTTCTTTTAATGTAGAGAATATTGAGTGAAATGTCAAATTCTCTTTACAATTTCTGATTTTATGTTTTTTGCTTCTCTCCGCAGTCTTTAGTACGGGAACGTTTTCTCCTGTCGACAAAATTATTACTTTTATCTTGTTCGCCATTTCTACCCACTTCGAAATCATAATTGTCAATACACTGATTTATTGGTCACTATCAGCGATGAAAATTCCAGCATGCGATTCAAACTTTACCGTAAAATTTATACAGAATCAATATAAAGATTTAGATGTAAATGAACTCATAAATTTGTTGGGCCAATAACTCAATGATTTATCAACTTGCACATATAAAGCTAAAGTTTATTTTAGTGTTTACTTTTTAATTTTTATTTAAGAATATTACTCGAACTTTCTCCTAATTCATATTTCTACTCAGAGCAGAGTTCTTAAACTTCATGAATTTGTGAAGTTTTAACCTTTATAAAGATCTATTCACAAACCCCCTAAATTTTATTATAGATACTTTTTAAATTTAATATAACCTTAAGATAAATAAAACCATTTCTTCACTCTTAACATAATATACAGGGTGAACCAAAAATAGATGCACAGTAGGTGGAATAGGGTTTGGGTTAGGGTTATACTATAACAATGATAAATATTTAACTTAGTTATGAATACGGTTGAAAAATTCATTTTCAGAAATTAATACACAAAAATACTTGTGGAAAAATGTTTGTCGAAGCGTGAAATGATGAAATGTAGACTTCAAAGCTGTGTAAATTATGATAGACACCAGTTTGAATTGTATAGTATTGTGTTAGTAAATATAATTGTACAGTATATATAATCTCAATAAATGTTATCATTTACTGTCCATCTTTTGGTTCATCCTATATGTAAGTATAGCATTTTCATTTTTATACGCCTATTTTTTTATTTATTATACTTTGATATTATAAAACTNTTCATTTTTCAAATTCATGCCTCATTTTCTATCACTCATGTCTTTAATTTCTGAAAAAAAGAAAAGAAATTTCATTCTATTTTATATTAAATGAGTCTTGACGTGCAAATGCCAAAATTTTAAGAAAATTTGTAATAAATAAAAAATGACGAGAAGTCTCATTTAATTTAAAAATTGTAAATTTGCTAGGTACTTAACGTGTAAGTATCTATTAAATAAATAAAACTGTCCTGAAATTGTTTATTTATTTATTGAAAATGTTTGTAAGATTTAGTCTTTTGTATTACAAATTTGTGTTTATTTTTAAATTTATAAATTCACTTCACTTAATGAAAGTTTATGTTTAAATACTACTGATGTTTAAGATTAGAAAATTTATGTTAATTTTTGACTCATTATTTAATTTTAAAATCTGATTGTGTGACTTCTCCCAATATGCCCACAAAGCCTTAAATATAACAGAGAGAATATTTCATTTAATATTTACATGCAAATTTCGGCGATATTCAAGCAAATATCTATATAAGTAATGCCTTTTAATATTCTCACTTTTATGTATCGGAGTTAATAACATAACCCTTTCATTTGAGGAAAGTTGTTGATAAATTGCTTTAGAATGACAATATTATCTTGTTTTAAAAGAATTGATTTGGATATAGAACAAATATAAAGGAAAAAACTTAATTCTAATATGCCTAATAAAGACTTTTTCTACAAAATTGGATTATTTTTGTATAAATAAGCTGAGGAACGAAGATTCACATTCAAAGATCAGTGTTGAAATGAGAATTAATATCAAATAACGTGGAATAGATAGGTAATGATTAAGTGATTAGAAGAAATTTTTTTACAATTTTTGTAAAAAATTTTTGTAAAAAAATTAAGATTTACGTTTCGAAAGTACGATAAAGTAGAATATAGAGCGGGATTTAGTTATATAATATAATTAATAATATTTCAAATGAGTTGGAATTTAGTACCACCAATGTCCTTATGCAATATACAACAGAAGGAAGAAGCAACGAATAAGTACCGTATCCATTGTAGTTTTTCCAAATTGTGTTCAAATGATCTGAATTTCGAACTAACACATTGTATTCTTAATGATAGAATTAAATAGTTTAAGTGTCATTCATATAATACATTTAAACTATAGGATTTTATATAGGATTTCATTTTATAGGATGAATTGTTATTTATCCTATAAAATGGAAGAATTTATCTGTAAGTAAAGTAGGGGCAATTCGCTAAATATGCTATTTCAAATTGGAAATAATATAACTAATCCCTAAATTTTAAGAAATTATATAAAATCTTCAGCTAAAATTATTTAGAATTATAGAAATTAATGAATTTGCAATTGTATTTCATTTATCGAGCGAAACGAATCGAAGAATTTAATTAAGTAATGACAATTAATGGCCTTAGACAATTACAAAGAACATTTCCCTACTTCTAATGCAATTTCTATCTTTTCATCGAGCCAAGAAAAAATTAATACCTTCGAAGAGAGGTTAGTTAAACGGTAGTTCTTTTACTACAAGAAAATCGATAAACACAGAAAAGCACATTTTAGTCCAGTTTCCTTCGGTTTATATTCGCCACCCCTCAAATCCATCCCACATAAACCATTTAACAGATCATTTGACCAAGTTTGCTGAATTTTCTTTTAGTTTTTCTTCGAAATCGATACGTAGGCGGGTAGATACAACAAATCCTCAACACCATTTCAACCTCCTGACGAAATAGCTTAAATCTCTGGATAAGATCGAATGATATAAACACTGTTCATTATGGGGTGGAGTCAATAGCCTCATAAGCATACGTTCATGAAATATTAATTCAATAAAGTAGTGTTAATAAAATTTTAAACTTTCCAATCTCTTCTGATCGATAGCAGCTACTCTATTAAATTTAGAATTATTTTGCATTTTAATGATCTAAATCTTAGGAAAGTTTTGAAGTACAGAAGACTTTCGAGTTTGTAACTATAAATTTTAATTAATGGACTTACGAATATCTAAAAAAAAAATTAAATAATTTCATAAAAATACTTATTTTCAGCTAAANCGATGCTTTAATTTAAAACACATGTAGAATTTATTGCATAAAGGTATTAAAATGATACTAAAATGTATTGGAATCGAGTAAATACAATTAAAAGGTAATTTTCTTAATCGAAATTGTATAGTTCCTATAATCATGGAATTTTGGGGATATGCAGAGGGAAATTTTAATCCCGGAAATTTCGGGGTATGGGAAAGAAAGGTTTTAGTCCCAGGAACTGAGATCCTAGTTAATAAAACGAATATTTTTATTTTTCTATTTATATTTCATAGGACATTTCTTATAAAACATTGTTGAAAGTTAAGTGATTCGTACGTCATTATTTAGTATTATTATTATTATTATTATTATCATAAGTGCAATTATAAACGAAATATGTTTACAACTAAACTTATATAATATTTATTACATTATTAAATTGAAACAAATCTCATAAATTTCTAAAACATCATTATTTTGAGTACTACTGATAATTTTTTTCATTTAATACAAAATTTTTGTAAACAATTTATATTTCCTTTCATGTGATATTTCTTGTGTTTGTACCTCAATGCCTCACTTGAGTCCATACTTTTCTGTACAAAAATTGTTTTAATCGTGTGCTTTACTATTCCTTAAACTTCCACGAGTTCTGAATCATCCTGTATACGCTCTCCACCTCAAATTAGTAATGTCTCCCCCAGCACAACAGACGTTTTCTGTTAGCGATAGTCATACCGGTCATCAACCTAACTCGTTGCATGGGGGAATTTTTGAGTTGAAGTCACATGATTTCTGTTCAATACCGGAAGTTATATATAATTAATCGGGTCTCCTGCATCCAAGCTTTCCATATATAAGCCCAACATTCATCTATCTAACTCAGTTCTGGAGATTAAGAAAGGACAGACAACGACAGTGGGAATTTAGAGTCTATAATTTTTACAAATTGCAGCACAAAAATTGATATTGTATTCATAATGATATTCATATGTTCAAATTTTTGTTGGTAAAAATTTGAAAAAAAAATAATCTGATCGATGATTAATCTTATTTTTATGACAATTTACATACGAATAACACAGAATATAATCTAGTTTAATTCAATTAAAATTAATAGAATTATGTTAGAATAAGAGAGACATTGCATTGTATCTAAGCATGCAAATATAGAATTTATAATTTTGAAGAATAAATTAATACTGTAGTGACTTGCTATTTAGGAAGACAATATTTTCTGATGAACGATTAAATTTAGAAAAAAATTTCACTCGATAATTTAATATAATTATTGATAATTGAACTTATATGCTTAATTATAGATTTAGTTAGCTAGGTCTAAACATTTTCAATATTTAATGAATTGAACTGAATGTTTGAGATCATCACTAGAAGAGTTACAAAATATATTTTATTGTTCTAACTATAAGAAAATATTGTAGAAGTAGAGAATAACTAAAAGTGAAGAGGAAAAATATTTGCTTTACATTATTTATAATTTTTTTTTAATTCTCAAACGAGAATATGTTGATGAAAATTGTCACAAACCTTCATTCAAGTCTGATTTGACAAGATATATTCCTTGTTTCGTGTTATATTAATTACTTCTGTATTTATTATTAAAAGGAGGTATGTTAAATTTCCATTTTTTTTTCATTAAATATACTTTTGAACTGTAAAATGAACTTTATAACTCTATTAACAGTTCAGCAATATAATATAATCAAAACTTTTCATATATCAATTTATTATAAGGTTTAAAACAAAAGTTTCAGAGACTTTCAAATCAAATTAATTGTAGTTTTACTATCTCAAAAATTATCTGTAATTAACTATATTCGTCTAATACATACGAATAACAATTATTAACAATATTTATTAGAATAATTGAAATAATATTACTATGGAAAGAAGAATAAACTAAATAACTATTTGTTCACCTACAGATGGCGACACATTATTAACTTACATTATATACAGTATATAGGCCTGTCTACTATACATTTCAAGAGAATTTCTTCAGTTTATATAATTACTTTAAAGTTTTTTTTTATAATTATTTTTATAATACAAATCCAGAAGAGCTAAATGGCTTCAATATTGTCTCAGTATATTCAATAAGAAAAATTCAACTGAAATTTAGTGTATATTTTATAATTATTATTGCTTTTATAAATTCATATTTTGATATAAATAACGCTACTTGCTGCATGTACTCTCATTCAGTGTGAACATGTTGCATTTTCTGAAGTAATAGCTTTAGTGAAATTGGAAAACACAGTGTCAGATTAGAATACAAATTTAAATATTTTGTTGTTAGATGAAATCAAAAATCCAGTATATAAACTGCTTTAACATTTAACACTTATTATAAAATGTTTTCAGTATGCATCATTTAAAGTGGTTTTAATTAACCCTGTTTAAATTACATTAAAACATGGCTCTCAGATCCGCACTAGTCTATAGACTGTTTGTGGTAAGTTTTAGTTATATGACAGGTTGTATAACTACATTATGAAACTTATTAAACAAAATAAATGTTATATGTTGTTTGTTAAATGAAAACATACTTTAAAATTTAAAATAAAATATAGTAATTGAATTCAAAGATTTTCCCCTGAAAGGTGTTAGATAGATGACCAGCACAACTCTATTGCTAACAGGAGAAGTATGATGTACAGGGGCAAGCCACTACTAATTTGAGGTGGAGAGCATATATTTTAAATTAAATAAATTAGAAATATGATTAAAAATTGCAGCTCGGTACTGTGACAATGTCACAATAAATTATGTAATTTTATTTATATATTTTTATAGCATTGCGGAAGGTGTGATGCCCTTCTTAGTGATTGGTGTTAGTTTCATTTTCTCTCTCTCAGTCTCTTAAAATATGTTTTAAAAGTAATTGAAAATTAAACGCTAAGTTTAGCTTTTCTGATCATTTTGTTAGTCTTTATTGCCTTTATTAAGTTGAAAATTGAGAAATGACTTATTCCTTCTTAAGCATCGTGATACAAATTGATAAACTTGTCATAAAGACGAAAAAACTGTTAGAAGTTTGATTAATATCCAACAAGTCTAAACATACATCATCCATATGTCGACAGATCCGAACTATTAAACATTTTTGTTCGACAGGTTTGTCAACTTATCATTTTCTCTCATATATAAGGCTTGAATAAAACCTGTCCAATTTTAACAGTGTTACTTATTCTAATAATTGAATATTCACACAATAATTTTTATATTTTAAAATATGAAATAGATAATAAACGAAAATTTTAATTATTGTATTCGATTTCTTCACAGGGAGAGTAGAGTTTCTTTAATTATCCATTTGATTAATACAGGTTTATAAAAATTACCTCTGTAAGAGGACAATTCTCACATGGCCCTGATAAATTCGGCTAGGCCCGCATTGATGAAGGGTGCAAGCTGATATTTCATGTATTCAACGAAAATTTCTGAACTGACTTGGACTTCAACTTCACTCGTCAAAGCGGGGCACGTAATCTTACACCTCACCCGACCAGTCGTCAATACATTTAATTAAATTAACAGTATAAGTTTGAATGTGATTTTAATAATGTAATTATTTCTAGATCTTACACAAGTAAATCCTAATTGTATTCATTATCGATTAGATGAACAATAAATTACTTCAATCAAACGATTACAGTTAAAATATAATATTAAAATATTATTTAATCGGAAATTAGATGAATTAATGCACATTAAAATTTAAAATTTTGATTATATTTTATCTTCATATTAGTCTAAGAAAGTATTAATTTAAAAGTTAATGATTTTTTAAAGTAATTTTTCCTGGTAATTACAGAATGTTGCAACAAAATGTAATTTATAACAGTATATGGAAGGATATAAAACGTTAAAGAAGTTTGATGATGATGATGATGTGACATGAGCCTAATGCACTACTCAAGATGACGTTTTCTGTTAGTTTCATTCCTTATTTTTAGATATTATTTCTTGTTTAGATTAGCCAAATGCAGCTTTTATAAAGATTATTTAAATGAACAAATACTGTATAATGTGATTATTTGAATGTGACTGTCTCGTATCAGTTTTAATCCCAGAATCACACTCTTTCCTCCAGAATATTCCCAGAATCACACTTTTCTTCCTGAATAACTTCCAGAATCACACTTCTTAGTTTAGAGAGCTCCTCACTCAGAATCGCATTTAGGGTGCCTAGCCTGGAGTTACGTGAGCAACAACACGAATGTATTGGGAGTATCACGTGTCATGTTATAGTTTAGACCTTCGAATCTAAATCCTATTTGGTTGTAGGTACTAACAAAGAGAGATAATGTGATCTTGTTCGTCGAACGAATACAAATCTAGTAACGATATAGCAAATTTAAGATAATGAATGTCATTAACAATATCAATGAGACATACTTTAGTAGTGTTCGCTATTTTCAAACTTTCGCTTCTGTCTGTATTGATGCTCATTTAAAAACACTAAGATCATCATTATTAATTAAACCTATTCGAGATAGCATTATAGGAAATCATTTGTAAGAAATAATAGACCTTTTCCTTTTGTCGAAAATTTCTGAAATTTTGTAAGAAGGTTTGTGTATTAAGTAAAAATATTTTTAGATATTTTCAAGATAATCGGACCATTGATTCGGGAGAAATGTCTTCCATCCCCTTAATATGCCATCTGAAGATTTAAAGGTAATGTTATCAATTATTAAGGATGTAAACAAATTAAGAATGCCGGGAAAGTCCAGCAACACGTTGTCAGGTTTTTGTTATTGTATTGTGACTATTACATATAAAAAAAAATCTAGATCTGTGTATCTTCTGTATTCATAATTATTATTATAGTATGGTTATACGTCAAAATAACGCAAAAATAATAATTAACAATATCATAAACAATTTTTTTATTCGTAAATCTATTGTAATTCTCATTTAAAATTTTTAAAAAATGCATTTTATAAACATTTCTGGTATAATATACAGATAGTATGTAAGGATTTACTTATTATATTCATCTATTAAAGTTTTAACTGAATTTTTCTGAATAATCGAATAATGAAATTCACATCCGGTTTTTTATTGCTTTCTCTGCGATTCTTATAAACACGTCACAATATCAAATAGATTGATAGTAGTGAAGCAACTCAACTAATCAAAACAATTAATATACGACGTGAATTACAGTATATCGTGGATGATAGACACCTAATTTATCTATAGAAGTTTATACCCCAGAAAAGTATGAATTTAAAATAAATTAGAAACTGTCAACAAATGTTGATATCCTTGATATATTCGGATATAAACAACAGAAGAGGAAACAAAAAAATCCAACGAACTCCAATAAAATCATCAATAATAAACTCAAATAAAAATTCCAATAAATACCTGAAAATTAATAATAAAGTCAAAGTAAATAACTTTATAGGATATTTTCTAAGATAAAATAAATAAAATTAGATAATCCTGTTGCTATTTAAGAAATTTCTATTATAAAAATAAGTAAAATTAAGCTTATAATTAACTAAAACGAATTTATTGTACAAAATGAAAATGAGTTAAACGAAATGGCTGATATTTAGAATTAAAATAAAAATAATTCTAAGTTAATACTGTTACTTTTTGAAGTTAATCCTTTGTTATTTTTACCGACAACTGCACATGTAATTATTATTTATAGGGCCTACGTATTTTGATTTTTCAAGCAAGAAAAAAAATTACAAATGTAATATAACATAAGAATGTAACAAAATATTATATTTATAAACGTCATAATCTGGATAACAGTGGTAGGAAACTTGAAAGTCACTTGAAATTTGAAAGGATTTAGAAAGGTAAGAGGAAGAAAGTTCCGGTTAAGTATACATAAACATCTGCTGCAACCAGGAAGTCACGTTATTTCAATTCAAATATTTTTTCCCTGAAAGATATTAGATAGACGACCTGCACAACTCTATTGTTATCAGGAAAAGTATGATGTACAGGGTCAAAACACTACTAATTTAAGGTGGAGAGCATATATTTTAAATTAAATAAATTAAAAATATGATTGAAAATTGCAGCCTGGCATTGTGACGATTTCACAATAAGTAATTGCTCGTGTTTAAGAAATATTCTTCGACATTCTGTCAAAGTTTTCCATTTTTGTCTCTATACTGTACAAACCATTTCAGCTAGCAATTTCAGCATCTTGATTTTACATACTTCCATTCTTACATATACATAATAACGTATAAAATACTCGAATATACTTACAGTACCAAAAGATCCTCTGTATCTTCATCGGACTTTATTAAAGCAAATTACAGATAGAAAGCAAGCTGTTTAGAGGTAGACAAATAAGCCTTCATCTAGTAGTACGTTTATTAATTAAAAATACATAAATTATATTTAGAATATTCTAAAAGATCCGGTCAGAGCAGACTCGAATCCGCAACTCCTACTAAACGTAAACTTGCGTTGCCAGTTACTTTATTCGAACCAGCCTGTTCTTCACTTCTACAGCTGTTAATTAATTCAGATATGTGCACTTTTAAGATAAGATAATCAATTTTACGGCCGTAATTAATTTAGTACACTTTTTAAAATGTGAAAATGATACATTTTACTAAACACTTTCGATAACATAATACATTTTGTTTTAATTAAAAATTAAATCAAACATGTTGGCGTATGTTTACATAATAAGTAGTCAAAACTATCTATCCGGTTAATTACATTATTCAAATCTTTATATCTTTATTTATATTTATTTAAATCTTTAAATCTTTATTTATTTATGAATGTGACTTAATAATTAATTATTGCAATGTTTGGAATTATTTACTTTCTGTGAAATTCTTATGCTTTTCACGCTAAATTTTATGACACTGAAGGGCCCGGTCCTACTGTGCCTATTTAGAAATCTGGCCCTGCAGATGAATATTTTATGATATTTTTTGATAGCGTAACTGGCAACGTATCCGTAAGGCAAGTAAAAGTGCAGTTTCCAGTGCTGCTCTGGACCAAGCTTTTCTTCGAAAATATTTATTTCTAATTATCAAATTTACCATGAAATGGCAACTTAACCTGTAGTCAAATTGCTCTGTATCTGACTATTAACTTTAATGAAGTCCGATAAAAATTTAGTTGATTTCATTTACGCTTTATTTTATGTTCTGTACGATTCTGTCTATTGAAGCTTTCCAAAATCTTCTCTTTTTTCTTTTAATGTAGAGAATATTGAGTGAAATGTCAAATTCTCTTTACAATTTCTGATTTTATGTTTTTTGCTTCTCTCCGCAGTCTTTAGTACGGGAACGTTTTCTCCTGTCGACAAAATTATTACTTTTATCTTGTTCGCCATTTCTACCCACTTCGAAATCATAATTGTCAATACACTGATTTATTGGTCACTATCAGCGATGAAAATTCCAGCATGCGATTCAAACTTTACCGTAAAATTTATACAGAATCAATATAAAGATTTAGATGTAAATGAACTCATAAATTTGTTGGGCCAATAACTCAATGATTTATCAACTTGCACATATAAAGCTAAAGTTTATTTTAGTGTTTACTTTTTAATTTTTATTTAAGAATATTACTCGAACTTTCTCCTAATTCATATTTCTACTCAGAGCAGAGTTCTTAAACTTCATGAATTTGTGAAGTTTTAACCTTTATAAAGATCTATTCACAAACCCCCTAAATTTTATTATAGATACTTTTTAAATTTAATATAACCTTAAGATAAATAAAACCATTTCTTCACTCTTAACATAATATACAGGGTGAACCAAAAATAGATGCACAGTAGGTGGAATAGGGTTTGGGTTAGGGTTATACTATAACAATGATAAATATTTAACTTAGTTATGAATACGGTTGAAAAATTCATTTCCAGAAATTAATACACAAAAATACTTGTGGAAAAATGTTTGTCGAAGCGTGAAATGATGAAATGTAGACTTCAAAGCTGTGTAAATTATGATAGACACCAGTTTGAATTGTATAGTATTGTGTTAGTAAATATAATTGTACAGTATATATAATCTCAATAAATGTTATCATTTACTGTCCATCTTTTGGTTCATCCTATATGTAAGTATAGCATTTTCATTTTTATACGCCTATTTTTTTATTTATTATACTTTGATATTATAAAACTTCTGTATATAATATTGATGTTTACGCTATTTTTTTATTTTCGAGAAATACTTTTTTTTAAATAAACATTCGTAAAAATTAAATTGTTTCTTAGAAATTTTATCGATTTATTGTTTCCTTATCAAAAATTGAGAAATTTATAAATTTATTATAAAAACTTTTAAATACATTCTTTAGGTAAATTAATTCAGCAGTTATAGAACTAATATTAATAAAAACTAAAAAATTCATTCCAAAAAAATATGGTTTTTTACTGGATTCATTTTAAATTCGTTAAATATTTTTCCCCAAAAATTCCCTCGAAGAAAAATGTCTAATGTCAACACTGTATGTGGGTCCCCTAATTCAGATTTGCCTTGGCTCTCACTGAAGCGAAGCTTTAACGCGCCACTGCCACGTGTTCGTGTCTCTTCAACGGGCTGACCGTGTAGAATTTTTATGGATTTTCTTCACGTATCTAATGCCAACTAGGAGCCAGCTTTCCACAGAAAGTCCTCCTGGGCGACACCCGTCCTTAGTAGATCGCCCATGTGTTGCATCGCCTAATCCCGTCAATCCAATCCAATGAATATTTTTGATGAGAAATTCGTAGTAAGAATTAAATAACTCCTTAAAAAGTTAATAGATTATCCATTACTAGTACTTAATGCCAGGTTTTAATTATTAAATAAGCAAACATCAATATTAGTCGTGTCTTTGTCGTCATTTCAGTGATGACATAGTGTGTGATATCAATCTAAATAAGGTTAAACATTCGAATATTTGAATGCTTGTCAGATCACGAAAGGAATTTTCTTTGGAGCGTTTTCAAGTCGTGTTTATACAGTTTTCTTCGATACTGATGTTCCAATGGAAGCAGAGCGATCACGATAAAGTTGTCTGGCTATTATCTTTCTATGGCGCGGGCAGTTAAAGCCAGTTGACTATCCTCATGTGGGGTCGTTGATCTTGATCGAACTTTTCCTGGTATTCTGGTAATGGTTCCTGTTTTTTCACATTAGCGTCCACAGTATGCATTCTACTTTTCTGGACACTTATAACCATCTGGTCCTATGATTATCCTCCATTTCAATACGTCATTTGACGATAATGCATTGCCATTTTATAAAAATTTGATTGACCTGACCACAATCACAAAAAGTCGAATCAAAGGGTTCGCGACATTCTCATTTTTTCTTTGTAGTTTGCATGCTTCCTCGGTTATCACTTCCAATTGATATGATAATTCAATTCGTCATGCAGTTTTACTGATTGCAGTTTCAATTTATTGTGCTAAACGTGGTTTCTGCCTTAATTTTGGACAATATTATACAAAAGAATCTCATGATATCCCGAAGTGGTGAAATCTGGTATAGAAAACTTCAAAATTATATAGCAAGGAGTCCGGAATACATCAGGAATTTCCTTAATCACTTTTCATCATGTTTCATGTCAGCAGTGCCCGAACTACGACAGCAAGGCCAAATTTGGATCGTGGCACAATTAATTAGGCCCGTGAACTTACTTGATACATCACTTATGACCATTCAAGCGGTTTATGAGGAAGGGAGGATTCGTTTTTATCTGACGATTGCTGACAATAGGGAAGGGAGGGTAAGTCGTTGATGACGTAAGATTGCACCTGTCGTTTATTTTTTTCTCAGTAATTAAAAATTGTCTGAAAATAATTCCTGTGTTTTTGCAAATGGTTTCAACATCTTGCCTAATGACATTATCAGAAGAAGAGAATATCTTCATTTCTATAATTGAAGATGATGGTGAAGAGGAGAATTGCGAGTATTTATTGATGTAATACTTGAGCGGTTCCTACTAAGCGATAGAAAACTTTTTGTATGCGTGAAATATACAAAATATTTGTGGCCTGCCTACGTGTGACTAATACGCAGTTTTTCCTGCCAATCGGAAAGTTTGGGCGCACCACTGAATTAAATTCCAAGTTCCAGAAGAACCTTACATTTATAATCGGATTTCCTGGAATTTAAGATATTTTTATCTAAAATCTTGTGTAAATATTTTCGAATTATAAGAAACACATATAATAAATTTTATCAATTGTTTAGGAAGTTGTTGGAAGCATTTTTGCACAAACTTAAAAAGAAAAAGATACGCATTAACAGTATATTCACTATAGAATTTCACTATTAACAAATTACTATTGTTGTATTAGTAAAATTTTATTATTATTGCTACGCATGTGTCATTCGGTGAGAATTATTGTAAGCATTTCTGGAAATGTGAAAGCCATCAACGACTAATTGCAAAACAAAAATATTTAATTGCTGTAATTTAAAATGATTTCCAAGATTTTTATATTTTTGGACTCGGGACTGAAACGTCGAGAAATAGAAAAAAATTCGGGTATTTTTTCTGTATGGATGTGTGGGGGCACCATTTTGTTCACCCTGTTTAAAGCTCAATATCTCTTATGCTTTTTGTAGAAGATTTCTGAAACTTAGCAGGGAGGTTTGTTTATTATGGATATTAATGCTGTTAAAATTTTGGCAACTAAAGGTCGAGGGGCGAGGAGATAAAGAGGATCGTGTGTATCTCCATTAGAGTCAGACTTAATGACGATTTTACTCGTTATTATCATTTACAATTTTTTATAAAACCCATCCTTATTGTCAAAATTCAGCTTTTTTATGGAAAGATGGGGACCATTTTGCCATTTTATAATAAAAATATAAAATATTTTAAATAATAAAATATCATTATAGATGACACCACTAAATGTTGCGAGAAAGTTAAGCAACTTGTTACTGGATGTTTTTCTACTTCTACGTTGTATGATTATTGACAAAATATAACATTTTACCATGTAGAACACAAGCCTTTCAAAATATCCATGTCCATTTCTCATCTAAGATGGCGAGTGACTAAACTGGAATTGGCAATTTTTCAGATTATAAGGCCGTCTCCTATAATAAACAAAATTGCAGCTATATATATCCGTACAGTATTCTAATATTTTGTTATTCTATTAATAAATCAAATCATTTTTCACCGATATTCAACAGGAAGGCAAGTTTTATACTTTTTAGGCATAAAGGTCATGGCTTTACGAAAATCAAGAAAAGATTACCAAACTATGAATAACATAAATAATAATTTTCTCATTCATATTTTGGTAGTTTATTAAATATTTATGGCGATATTTAGAAAGTATTTTAAAAAACGTTCTATATTTTTTAATCATAACGGTATCTGTAATGCATTTGGGCCACGTTTGACAGTTGTTATTTTTCTTGATAATAAAACTGAATTCAGCTGTCAACATCGTCTCCATTGAATCTTTTTCAGGCAATCAATCTCGTCGCAGATATTTTATAGAGAACTTAATCCTGTAGTAAAAAGCACGAATGTCACATAAATTACTTCATACAAATTATCATACAATATTAAATAATAATTATTATTATTATTATTTTGAGGAAAAATATTTGGTAAATGCATAATTTTTAAGGATAAGAATTCGATTATATTGTTGAGTTTTTATAATTAATTTGTTTTCAGAGTTTCACTCTTAATGTCCTCTTCGTTCTGATTAAGACTTGTAATTAGACCCAATAAATAGAAATTTTGACTTGACATATACTGTAGACTTATAGACAATTCATCAATTATTTCTATTCACTCTAAAGCTTCTCAACAGTGGCCGCCGGTCATTTCTGAAAGATTCAAAATATAAGGGGCCTGTTTTGCAACTTTTCATTAGGCATCATCGCAATATCCACTATTGTTAAATATTTTTCGTGTAAAATTTATCTTGAAATTCTAAACGCGAAGGAATGGAGATAACGCTCAAAGAGATCCTTATTACGTTTTCATATAGATGCAATCCACAAGAAAATTATTGGTCCTATAAGCGGAGGTCGGAGCGAGAGGGATGTAAGTCCACAAATGTCTGGTTTTGTGTTATCAGTGGTTTTCATTTGTGTTTGAGGGATGTGTCCACATCTGTCCTACAATACAAATATACATCAAACCCAACGAAACTTTGTTTTGTATATCTCGAAACGTGGGTGTATGAACTTACATCTTTCTTGAATCCTCTTCTTTATATACGTCTATATATGAATAAATATGTTTATAAATAAATGTTTTATTTGTGAACATTACACGGAAACTGAATGTTTTAAAGCCTTGTGATTTCTCAAGGCTCTCAGTTTGAATAATTTTGTAAAGTTTCTAAATATGAAATAATAATAACTTAAATTTTACAATGGTTGACTAAATTTTAGGCCATTCTACATATCTGCTATCAACTTTATTAACTTTGATTAACAAATAAATCAAAGACAACTAAATAAATGGTGATCCCTCTTGGACACAGTTCTGTCCAAGAGGAATCACCATTTATTTTGCATTTCAGACTACACATACACATTAATGGCGACAGGCCTTCCTTTTTAGGCTTCATGCCGCCAGAAGGTAAAAAAAAAGTCCTTTAAAAAACACAAACATCCAATTAAAATTAAAAAGAATCGGTGACACACAGACGTCTTACTGCTCATCCATCTGGCCAATGGATGGTTCTGTTTTATACCTACTAGAATTAACAACTTTGATTAACAACTTGAAATATATATGTATATATATATTTATTTATATTGAATTATATTACAATTTTGTATTTATTCAAAAATAATTCTTAAACACAATTTTCCATTTCAGGTAAAAGATCTACAACATGATCATATTGTGAGATTTTTCGGAGCTTGTATAGACCCTCCAAACTGTTGCTTAGTAACTGAATATTGCCCAAAAGGAAGTCTACAGGTATGAGATACATTTTAATATACGGTAGAATCTAAAATGTTCATTGTATTAAAGAAATAAAGATAGGAAAATTAGAACCAAATACAAAAAATAGTGTAAAAGATTTGTGTATATATTATCAAACTAGTATAATATATTGCAAATTGGATGAAGACACTGATACAGAGAAATGAAACGTTTTATTGTTTAATCAATGTTTTGAATTTAGTAAGGATATTTCTGTACTTTTTGATCGAATATCACTAATGTTAAATTATCAATATTTTAAAATAAAAGATTCATATTAAATGTTAAAATTTTTATTTTTGAATGGAGTACAAACGTATTTCACTTAAGAATATCCGTCGTTTTTTAGGTCAGGATTACGGTGGTTAATATATTTACAGATAATACATTGCTTTTTGCCCTTGTTACTACTTAACACTTACTCTAAATAAGTAGACACATATACAGACGGACTTATCACACCAGCGAATGAGATTAATTCACAAATTTTTCAATGATAATTAACACTTTATTAATGAACTTTACAGTAATGCTGGTTCTTTTATTGGTTCTCAAAATGCATTTCGGACTATTTATTGTGTCTGAGATGCATTGTGAGTGTTCTTTATAATGTACATGTTAAAAGGTTACTTTTAAAGTTAATTACAAAGGTGTTGATTATCATTAAAGAATTTGTGAATTAATCTCATTCACTGCTGTATATGTATCTATTTATTTAGACTAAGTGTTAAATATTTACAGATATACACAGTAATGAATCGACGTTGATTTATCTTAGCTTATTTTCAGAGTGATATTAGAATTAGAATGACCACTCTCCTACTTTTCGCCCCTCACTTCCGGGCCTTATATAATTTCTTCTGATTGCATTGCTTTTTAAGCATTAGACTACTAAATAAAATAATCAAATTTTCCATCGTTATTCTTCTTCGTATTTATTATATGCTTCTGTTTGTAATTAGTTAAATGTGTTGTTTTTCATTTCAGCAATAACAATTTTTACATCAATATTTTATTATTTATAATATAAAATTCAATTTACAAAACTTTAAAAAATTCGCATTACGTGTGTTTTTACGGAAGAAAGTGGAATGACATGATGAATGTTATAAAGATTAGCCATGTTTACCTGCGCGTGTTTAATGTATCGAGAGAACGATAACAGTGTAATGGTTATAAGGATTAGCATTTTATCCACTTTACTTGATTGCACGGATTATCTTTTTTACCTCTTGTATTTTGTTTAGTGAATATCGCTTCCCTAAACAGACCATACCCGTTTTCCTTTTTACTACACAAAAACTTAATAGGGGGTATTCACGATGGGATTTCAAGCTTTTCTCGCTTTTAGAAGAGCTACTTTCTATAAAGCTATGAACGATAAAAACGCATTCCGACAGAACGGTTTGCAATCATTATTTCGTTTTTGTTGGGCCACTTTTTATTGGTTGGTATCACATTTTTGAGGAGTTTTCTCGCCATTTTTATACCACAAAAAAATTCTGATTTTTCTGTCACTTTACTACGAGGAAACTTTCCGTTAATAATAAAGGGCTCTCAACAGATGAAGAGTCCTTTAGCGCTGCACCCGGATTCCCTAATACATTTGCACATCTCTGTTCCTATAATCGAGATTTCTGATAAATTTTACTAAGGAATTTTTGGAACTTTAATTAATACTCTCCATTACTTTTCTATTTATTTTTACTTATAATAATTTATATTTATTAATAATCGTGAAATAAATAAATTTATAACTTCTTATTGTTTTGTTTTTAATATTTCACAAATAAAATGTATTAACCTAACAATTCTTACAAAAAAAAATTAAATAATAATTTAAGAAAGAAAATTAATTCTTTAAAAAGCAAATATAATTCATATGAAATTTATTTTTTTTACAGGATATTTTAGAAAATGATCAAATTAAATTAGATTGGATGTTTCGTTATTCATTAATGCATGATATAGTAAAAGTGAGTTTAAAACTTGTTTACATTCTTCTAATTTATTATATTAAATTGAAATTTTATTACATTAACTCAAGTTAAATGATGTCATGTCACTTGATTTAATTAACGTCAGAAGAGAGAATTGCTTAAAATCGAATTATTTGTCTCTTTTATTTTTTAAAAGGGTATGGCATATCTACATAACAGTGAAGTACGTTCTCACGGAAATCTTAAATCTTCAAATTGTGTGGTTGATAGTCGATTTGTTTTGAAAATTACCGATTTTGGACTTAATTCCTTGAGAATTTATGATGAGAATGAGAATGAAGATACTTATGCATATTGGAGAAGTAAGTGAAACAATATTTATTGTTTGTAATATATATAAACTAATGTTTATTTAATGAATTTTAAGTATACTTGAAGTTGGATTAGAGTCAAAATACTCGATTATCCGAATAAAAATTTATTTCTTTATTTTATAAACTTTATAATAAAATGGAAATAATGTAGATAAAAGGAAATAAAATGCAATCAATATAAATTATAAAATCGACTGACTGTAGAGATAAAACTAAATATTTTTAGCATTGAGAATGAGATTCTGAAAAACTTCAAATATATTGCTGATAAAATGTTTATACATATTGTTTTAAGCTTAAAACAATTAATAAATTTGTTTGTTAATTTACTATAAACAATATATAAGGGATCTTAATTATACATTTCATAGAAACATTCATTGTTATAAGCAATTATAGAATATTAATGAAAAGTAATATTTTTCATAAAGATATAATGAATTTTCTTTCTGTATATAATGTCTTTAATCTTTAAAAATCTAATGGGACTACTTTTTCCTTGACAAAAAATATACGACTTAATAATATATCTGGAAAATGAATACAGAAATGCAAGGAACTAACCTGTTATATGGGTAGCAAAAAATGTCCAATTTTTTAAGGCAGGTATATAGGTTAGGTTATATCCATTTTTGTTTACGTCTCATAATAACAATAGACAAGTCATAACTGAGTGCTTTTAATTCTTGGTTTCTTTTCCAAGGAGAAAGGTTGTCTTTCTTCCCTTGCTAACATGATACCTCCCGATTTGAAATTTTGAATTTTTGGTGTTTATTGATATTTCCTCTCAGCTCTATCACACGTTGTTTAGTCTAGTTTTCCAAAGATATGTTAACTCTTCTCTGTCAGTTGTATTTGGCATATGAGGAAGCGATGATAACCTGTTACCATCGAGAAAATTTGACGGTGTTAATGATCCTTCATCACAATGTCATGAGGCCAAGCAGTTCCGTTCACTAAACACTGGTAGTTCAGTCGTGGGTTCGCGCCCCGCCAGGAGAGACTGGTCACGTGGAGTTTTTCGGGTTTTCTCCAAGTCTGTAACGCCTGAATAGGGGCCAGTTACCTTTTGAAAGACCTCCTGGAAGACATCCCCCTCGGCAGATTGCCCAAATGTTGCTTTGCCTTCACAAACACAATGTCAGAATCCGTTTCTGATGAAACAATTTATACCATACATAATATAAATTACTATTTATAATTAATATTTTACTGTTGAAATATTAATAAAAGCCAATTTAATGTTCGAAAATGGAGAATAATGCTTTGAGAAAATTTTTTACGTATTCTTTGAGAAGTCAAACTATCTAACTTATTATTGATATATAAATACAGACATCCCTATTCATTGCATCTGTTTTCTTCAGATTTCGTTCGTGTATTGTTGTTAATGTTAACACCAACAAGACGTAATGAATTAAAGATGCGAGACGTAGAACAAACTGCAACGTGACGTAACTGTCGAATAACAAGTTAAACACCGTGACTATTAGAAATTAATCAAATATCAAATTCTAAGCTTTAATTTTAAAATATTTTGAAAGGTAATGTTTATACTGAAAGTATATATAAACAGAGAATTTATTAATATTAGCAAATATTTAAATTATGATTGTAGATTTTATATTCTACACGTAGACTATAGAGGATTCGTTCCCAGCCATCAATGTTTCCTGTCATTTAAAATAATTCTAATTAGTTTAGAAACACTATTCATGATGAACAAATGACATTAAATTAATAAAAGTTGTTGTTTGAATAATTCTAATTAAAACAAGCAATTATTATGACATCGTCATAATGCCGGGCTGCAATTTTTCGTCAGTGTTCTCAATTTTTTAGTATTGTCTTTGCTCTTGCACATTATACTTTCCCTGTAACAATACAGTTGTGCCGTTCATCTATCCAACTCCGTTCTAGGGTAAGTTTTTTTAATCGAAATTACGTGACTTCTGTTATAGAGCGGAAGTGTGTACGTAGTTAATTGAGACTACTGCCCTAGGATTTCCGTATCTAATCTTGGCGTTCGTCTATCTAATTCTGTTCTTGAGGTTAAGAAAGGACAGACAGACAAACAGTAGACAGCGGAAATTTATATATCTACAATTTTTTCAAATTTCAGCCCAATAAGAGATATAAAAAATTGGATATTTTTAAGGCAGGTTTATAAGTTAGAGAGGAAAAAAATTAAGTGTAGTTTACCTTTCCCAAGATTTTTACATTTTTTGGAACACTGAAACCTTGAGAAATTCAAAAAAATTGGGGATTTTTCTGTATGTGTGAATGTTAGTGTGTGGAGGCACGAATTTGTTCGTTCTCTTTTGAAGCTTAATAACTCCTATGCTTTTTCTCATAAATTTCTGAAAGTTTTCAGGGAGGTTTGCATATTATGGGGATTGATTCTGTTAAATTTTGGTGGTAAAAGGTCGAGGGATGGGGAGATAAATGTGGTCCTGTCTATCTCCAGTAGAATAGGACTTAATGACGATTTTACTCGTTATTAGCATTTACAATTTTTTTAAAAATAAAACCCACCTTTACCCTTAAAATTAAGCTTTTTGACATTTTATAATAGTTAAAAATATAAAAAAGTTTTTAATAAAATATGATAACATATGACGCAACCAAATGTTGCGGGGAAAGTTGTACAACTTGCTATTAGAATTTTTTTATACGTGTTTATTATTTATTCTCATAAAAACAGACAGACGAACGATAGGATAAATAGAAGCAAAACCGTATAATTAAGGAATATGATTTTAGTGAACCAATTGGTGATTAGTTGATTTTAAACTGTGTAGGTTTTGCTCTCTCTGAAACAAAATCCTGCGGGCTCCCTTGTTTTCCCGATGAACAAATATTTTTGTAAAGAATTTTTTTATCTGCGCCAATTGTCTCTTACTTTAGATTGTTTCTTATTATTAAAATTTATTACAAACGAGTAAAGAGTGGTTTAAATAAAACAATTATTGTCACTCTTAAAGAAGAAAGGGAAAATTATAACAGCACGTACGTTCAATTATCATTTAACAAAGAATTCTTCTGTAAAAAACAAATATCGTTACAAATTTAAGACTGAGCGAAAGATGCGATTTACATCTAACTGAAGCACAGTTATAAATACATAATTCTACAGGTGATTTATACATATAAGACTTAAACTAATCGCCGTCACAATGAACAATTTCACTTTGGGTTCTACTATTATTATTATGTTTGCGATGATTCTACAGCATTTTTTGAAGTTAAATATAAACTTTAACTATATCTAGAAATCAATTTCGGTAATGTTTCATTCCATTGTATATAATTATCATTTAATTAATTTAAAAATATAATTATTTAGGTTCCTTTTATTCATTTGTATTTTTTCTTTAGAAAATAAGATAAAATGCCTTTAGAAAATGTAAGAAAAGAGATTGCATTTGTCTAAGTAAAATATAATATTCCTTTATGTTTATAAAATACTTTAAAATGTTTCCTGGAATTTAATCGTTCGTTAACTTCAACGAATTGCTATTTTGAAATTATTTCTAAAACAATAAATAGTTTCCTAGTAAATTAAGCTTCATATTTTTAATATTTATAAACTCACTACAAGTGAAATCTCAACTGGATACTACTGGATTCATACTGTATCACAGTGGTCTTTTGTTTACAAACAGAACCGGGATTAGTCGCTCAATACACTGCCAGTAATTAGCAGCCACGCTTCTGTCATGGTATCATTCCAGGTGAATGTCTTTGGTATCTGTCTCCTGAACAAGGTGTCAGAACCTGCTCGTCATGTATATGTACCCTGACGTATTCACTGCTGTAACACCTTGTCACAGTCAGGTCAGACTAGCTATGTTAGCGGGCAATTCGACGAAACAATCGTACTGCATCCCTTATCTCGATGATGATACTATTGAATACAATCGTACCCAGCATAATTGGTTAGAAGGGCTTTTCTATACTGCGACAACGTTATAGACCGGGTTACTGAGATCGAAAGGATCACACAGTTAGCGGAAGCCTTAGGATATAAGAGAAATATTATAACGGGTATTGTTAAAAAATTTGAGAAGAATAATGATAAAGCCTCCAGACAAGGTCCATCTAAGTACACAAAATTTACATTCAACAAATATTTAGGGGAAATTATGAAGGAAATTCCAAGCGTTAAAGATTCAACGGTGATTTTGAAAAGAGCTCCCAATTTATATAAAATTCTTAGAAACGATAAAGGGGTTATTAAAAAAGAAGATAAGGCAGGTGTTTACAAGGTTCCCTACGAGAACCAGCTATTAGGAATAAAAAAAGATTACGTAGTAGTTACTACCAGAAACCTCGGGGTAAGGATTAGAGAACACAAGTATGATGCTAGAAAAGGGTCTAATACGACAATATTGGCCCAGATGGCGCAGGCCCAAGGATCCCTGGTTGGATGGGAGGAAGCGGAAGTCGTGAGGCAAGTACACTCACCAACTTTGGCGAGGACGGCCGAAAAAATGGAGATATTCAGGAGGAAACTTAAAGACGGCTGCATTAATGCTAGGGATGCGGAAGGTCTTCCCTCGGCTTGGAAATTTGCCGTTAAAAAGCTTACAAGTAGCGCATCATCTGAAATATGATATTTAATTGATTTAAAGGAAACGTAGTATTAATGTTTAGTCGTTGTAGTATATTATTTATTATTTGGTATCGTTTACAATTTATTTTTATTCTTATTAATTGTTATGTTATCAGTTTATTGATATTTTTGAATTTTTGAACTTATTGTTCCATTTATGATGTATTCCATTTTCATATATTCGAACCTGATGATGATCCGTTAAGTGGATCGAAAACGTTCGTTTTTAATAAAACTCCCTCAGCAAGCAATAAGGTGTTGGTTGCTGAGGGAGTTTTATTTGATGATTTATTTGATGACCGTTATTTGATGATACTATTTTCAAATGCCCTCATCTGTGCATGATCTGTTCGACTGCAAACTGCAAGTATGACTGACTCCAAAGAGCAGATATACTGAAAATTTTGAACGGAGTGAGCTTCTGCAAGCATTTCTAAAAGACATTTTTGGGGATTCTGAACAGTTGTAGAATTATCTGTCATGAAATCATACCACAGCTGTAAATATTTTATATATCTGTGTGGGGCGTAGATTTATGCCAAATCTTGAATATAAATGGAAATTCTATCTGAATGCATAACATTTTTATAATATGCCAATTATTAAATTTTGTATTTCATCGAGATTGTTTTATTCTGTAAAATGTTTAAATGATTTGCTTCTTATGCAATAAAGATGTATAGTGTTATGAAATATCACAAATTGATTGATCGAATGATATGCAATTACATTGCAAATAATTAGAATTGTATCTTTTTTCTTTCATAGATAAGTTGATTTAAAAACGATTTAATTAGAAATTAATTATACTATTTTACAAAATGATATACTGTATAGGATTTTTATAAACAAACATTATTAGCACGTAAATAAAAATTTCATTTTCTGAAGGCTTTTCTTCACTTTTATATGTAAATATTCTATTATTTCAAAGCTGTTATCTCACAATTTGATCGGAAAATTAAAACGGAATCTGTACAAATAAGTTTTCCGCAGTATGATTAAGCAATTTTTAATGTATGTTTGCGTATGTTAGGCTCAAACGCTGAAACTCTCATTGAGCGAAAAATCGTCCACAAAGTTCCTTTCACAAAACGTTATATGATTGAAAGAACCATAATAAAATATACGAAATTCTTCATTATCTTTTATAATTTACAGTCAAGAAGACAATTTATTGTTTGTATTGACAATTTGTTTACGAATTCTTCTTACCTTAAAATTCTAGATATACATAAAAATGTTTTATAGATTTAAGTCAAGTGAGAAATTTCTTTGTAAGTCACTTTATTAATTGAAAATTTGTTTTCCATAATGAAAATCTCACGAAGTGACCAACTCCAAACAAATTTTTATATTAATATTAGTAAAAAATAATTATAAATAAATGTTTCTGTCTTAGAAATTTAAGGCTTACTGTAAACATAAACGTAAGATTAATGAGGCTAACTATTTGTTTTTAGTATAATTCTCAATGCGGATTTGAATTTGATTTTATTCTAAATAAATAAATTTCTTACTTGTTTTCACACAGTTATTTTTAATTAAAGGGCCCCATGTACTGTACAGTGCAGTGTTGACTTGAATTAGGGAGGCCCCATCCATAAATGTATGAAATAATTATTTATTGCATTAATATGAGTAAAAAAATTGATATTTTTCTTCTAAAGTTTCTTTCGGCTTGCTTATAAAGTTTACAAATGTTATACTTACAATACAAAGACAGTCTGCTTGTATATATTCTTTACAGAAGATGACGTCTCTTAATGCATTAGATTGAATGGATGAATACACGGTAGTACAAAATAGAATTATTCGATTTCTTATGGAATAAGAGAAAAGATTACGCACAGGAAAGAATCGATCTTGTCAATTAAATTAGCATGAGAGGTCGATGATAAACAATTGATTTGCAGCAACAATACCTTTAGAAACTCTAGCTGAGAAATGCGTATTGAAAAGGAGAAATAATTAGAAATAGGGTTCAGGAAATTATTCATAATTAGTTTCAAATGATATCCAAAACAAATGTAATTACATCACGAAAAAAGAATTGAAACAGAAACACTGGGAATCGATGAAGCTTATTTTTGTTATGAATAGTTTACATTGGAACTAAAGATCGTGTAATATTATTATACCGTACTAGGGGACTTCACGTCCCCTAGTACGGTATAATAATATTACACGAGCAATTATTTATTGTGACATTGTCATAATGCCGCAAATTTTTATCATATTTTTAATATATTTAATCTAAAATATATGCTCTCCACCTCAAATTTAAGTCGTGCTGGAATCTTTCAGGGAATAAATTTTTGAATTGAAATACCGTGACTTCCGGTTTTCATCGGAAGTTCGAGTATAGTTAATTGGGGTCTCCTTTCATTCAAGTTTCCATATCTGGTGTTGTATTTCATCTATCTAGATTAAGGAAAGACATAAGTGAATTAAATTAATGTATTAATAAAGGATAATCTTTTCATTTTCGTTTTGGTCTTTTCTGAACTATTCGATACATGTGGCTTTTATTCTACACCATCTGTTTTCGATTATTTGCTCGAATTGATTAAGCTAATAGCATAGCACTATTAATTACGAAATCAATATTCAACTATCCTATTACTAAACTCTATATTTCGTAAATCAATTATCGCAATAACGTATCTTCGTGATGCAAACGAAACGTTTGTTAATAGATTAATAATTCTGCTAAATTTTCTCATATTATATTCCATATTGAAATTAATTATTGCAGTAAATTATTGTATATAGTATTAATACTTTAGCGTTTTGTTTTTAAATTACTCGTAAGTTTCTGGTTCTTCTGATATAAGTGTAATATGGCTCTTAGTGTATTAGTGTTTTTCATTAAAATGTATTCGTGCTTATATTTCCTTATGATCGAAAAAGAAAAATGCAATTGAAAATACTCTTGAAAAAACACTTGAAAAATTTCATTAAATATCATATGCTTATAAAATACATGTGATTCTTCTAATATAGAATCATCTTCATGAACGATAGTCATTCATATATGAATGTTCAAACGTTGAAACGTCTATAAAATTTCAATAGATTTTTGTAATCATAATTGTGCCTCTCTAAATTTTTTGGTGAAAACGACTGTTTTACACGAAAAGTTTTTATTTTAATTTCCCAGAATAACAGTACATAAAAATTTTTATCTACATTATGAAAACTGAGTATATCAAAAGATATACTCAGTTTTCTAATAGCTTATTGTTAAAAATGGCACTTGCGCTATGAATTTAGTACAGGCTCTATCTACAACTGCACAGAAGTTTTATGCTTTTGTATATAATTTTAAGTCTGGCGAATTACAGCTGTTTTTTATCCGAGTTCTTCCAGCTTCTCCGTAAACTCACCTTTATATTTAACAGTTTTCTTTATTTCTGTTTCTCCTGATAAGATTAAAGATAAGGATATCTTGCTGTGTAATAGAAATTTAAAAAATGATTTTCCGGTTTTAAGTTTAAAAAGTTTTTCTTTAAATATTTGATTTTATAATATACATAGATATAAAATTGAAAAAAAGGCAATTTCCTTCTAAAACAAGGAGTTTTTTTTCCTTTTAATATTGCCTGTTACCAAATACTAAATACTGTATACATTACTTTAACTTGATAAACTAAATTACGATTAAAAATTGTTATTTAAATTTTTGTTTGTACTTATTTATTAAAACTTAAAAGACATTTAAATGCTAAGAATTGTTGATTTTAATCACTTATTAGAAATATGCTTAATTTATGTAAAATATATAAAAACAATAGGTTAAGTGATATCTGAAATATAAGCTGTTACATTATATAAATCAAAAACAGTAGTATTACATAAAAAAGATATGATTGCTTTCAAAAATATTTCCTAATATTTAATATAGGTAAGTAATGAAATTAGATGATGAAAATTACTTGGAAGGATCCAAGATATTATAAATATTTCCATAATCTTATACTGTAATCCAGCGCTGTCCAACTTATCATAGCCCGCGGGCCATATTTTTTCACCAAACATTTCGGGGGCCAAGAAGGTTGATAAACCACATGACATTTGCATAGTGCTACGGTTCAGTAAGCACTAATTGGTCAGCGAGTCCGGTGTTGACGCTATAAAAAGACGACAGTTCGACACACCGGATATACGTCACTCTCGTCTAAGTTCGACTTGGGAATTTTTTTGTTCAATAATAAATGTGAATTCTTCTTCCTGGAAAAAATAAGACATTCCCTGAAAATAAGACCTAGCGCATTTTTCAGAGCAAAAATTAATATAAGACACTCTTATTTTCGGGGAAACACGGTAGTAAAATAATTGTAATATTAATAATAATAATTTAGTAACATAAATTTATTCATAGTAAAATGTACTCGCGGGCCGTAAAAATTATTTGGCGGGCCGTATACGGCCCGCGGGCCGCCAGTTGGACAGCGCTGCTGTAATCCATTATACAACCAATTATAAGGATTGGATTGGTTATATAGGACAACAAGACACGTGGGCTATCTGACTCCCAGGAGGATTTCCTACGGGAAACTGACTCCTATTTAAGTGTTTCAAGTGTGAAAAGTTCCCGGGAAACTCCACGTGACCAGCTCGTTTATGAAACACGAACCCACGACTAGCGTTCAGTTGTTTTATCCACTCGGCCACTGGTGGACACATCCCACTATAAGACGTTACGATTTCTTTTTCACGGCTGGCATATATATTCCATTATAACTGTACTAAATTTCCCATATTTTTTCTCATTTCAAACTTTATTATTATATAATTTAAATTTAATTTCAGAAACGTAACTTCGGTTTTTACATTATTGAGTTTGTAGTAAATACAAAGGCTCGCTCGACGACAATTTTACAAAAATTAAGTTAATTTATTCATAAACCAGCGATCTGCTATACTTCGTTAACGAAGCAAAAGGAATTTAATTATATTTAATGAAATAAAAGAAATTTCAACAGTTTACGGAATACATTATGTAAAATATCAAAGTTTATTTTGTCTTTTTCTCATTAAAGGAATGTAAATTCTGTTGTTAACGCGCTGTCATATTCAGACTATTCTTAAAGGCAATTATGCTTTTAATTAATACTGATAGTTGAAATTTTATAAGCAGAAAAATTTTAAAAAATAATTAGTTAAATGTATCAGAAAATTAAAAAAAAAAAAACTAGTGTTTTCTTCCTTACAACCTTGGAATAATACAAAATCAATAACGCTATCTAATGGATGAATCGGGATAAAAGGATCGAAATATTTTTAGAATAAAAAGACATCAGGTAAGAAATATACAGCTATATATCAATAGAAAATGTTCGATATACAGTAATGGATATCTTCTTTGTCCTATTATTTGTATTCCTACTTATAATAAATATGGCTAGCAATAGATTACATCATTCTATTTATTAATCAATAACTCGATTGTCTTATAGGTCAAAATTCATAATTTAAAATTTTTATTATATCAAACATTACAAACGTTATTAAAAATGAAATTAGATGTTAAATTGTTTAAAATGTCTTGAATTAATAAAGGCATCTTCAATGTTTTTGATTTTATCATAATTAATAAAAAATATACTTTTAATGTATTATATAATAAGATTATAAACATTTATAACAAATTTTTTATAATGTATATCTTAAATTTAATATTAAAAATGATAAATTTGTATAAAGTTTCTGAATAAGTATCAGGAAAATTATATGTTTTAGTACTTAGTAGACTACCTTATATTGCATAGAACGAAGTAAATCTTGAATTTGAGGCAATACCTATTGTATTGTCCTAAATTTAAGAATCTACGTAATATAAGGTACTAATACTATAGTAAAACAACAGGTATTACCTCAAATTTAAGATTCATTTCGTATTTGTAAAGGAAATTTTAAGAAAAAAGTGTTTACCTGGAAGTTTTGTTTTAAAGCCAATTAGAAAAACAAAATGATAACTTGAGGTAAATATGATTTCAAAATAAAGAATAAAAGCCTTAAAAACGTAATTAAAATAAAGAATAATAAACAACAGAAGTTTTGAAGACTTAAAAGAATTCCAAATTTAAAAAAAAATCCAAGCTTTAAGTACGAATTCTTGTGAGTTTACATTATAATATACTGTATATTTATCAATAACTTTATTAAAATTTTAAATTTAACGTTTTAAATTACAAGTAATACGTTACAGTATACACTTGTCTGTTATTTATTGAGTTATTCACATAAGTCTATCCTCTTTTTCTTCGTAATTTATACAATTTTTTATGTGAAATAATAAAGGTATACTTAAAAAAGTTTTAAAGTATTGTGATAGATTAGCTACCACAAAAAATAATTATCTGAGATCATATATTAGATGTAAGTTACTTTTGCAAATTACTTTTATCTATAAAGTCTATTCAACATAGTACAGCATCAGCAACATTGTCTTCGTTTACTGTCAATCTTACTCAACCTTACAAATTTTTAATCATTAGAAGTCGTGTTGCATCCATTTAAATTATGAAAGAATTATTAATTGTTTGTAGTTCATCTACATTCGACGATATCTTACGGTTAAATCAGTATTTAAAGTCAAAAATTACTAGAAAAATGGAACAATCTACGCTCGATTACTTCATTTTTCATACTGTATTATCATTTTTATCATTATATCTAAACGTTAATTTTTGAATATTTGTAATTAGCATAAAAAATTAAACGTAAGCTTTCCTATAAATAAAGATGATTTAATGATGTGTTTAATTAAACCAATATACGACTCATTTGAATATAAAATATTTTAATGATTAAGAACAGCAACTATTAATTTTCGATATACAAGATAACAAAACAGCTGAAAAGGACGAAATAATTTATTTTTAGTAGAATAAAATGTTTAAGACTACAGCACTTGATAATTTATATTGCATTACAGTGTTTATTGTTCGTAAAATTAAGTACAAAGAGCTATACCCAAACACAAAAAACTCTCACCAAGTTCGGATTATCGAATTTCCATTTGTCTTAGTCGAACCCAATTATTTTATATACCGGAAACGATATATGCCATTGAAATATCTTAAATATATATTGCTTTGGATATGAATAGTTTTAATTCATGGCGTTTCTTCTTATAGAATAATTTATAAAATGAAAAAGTTGTAACTATTGAAACATTATCGTTGGATCGGATTTTTTGATTTTGTTGAAATTTATTAATTGAAGAATTTAATTTTATCTAATCTATTTGATAACTAGAATATCTTTGATAATTTTTCGATGAAAGATAGAAATCCTGATAGATTTTAATGATTAAACATTTATTTTATGATAGTGATAACATGTTTTCAAATGAGAGATTTTCTTTTGCCTTGTCCACAACGGCGCGTCAAGAATTTTCAGGAGATATTGTAAAAACGTATGTCCTATTTCTGGTGGCAATGTTATGGCGTACTCAGTTGAAAATTCGGGTTTCCTATCCTTTCACTATTGGGATATTAGTTCAAATTGCATTTTTTGGAGATCAACAAGAATGCCGCATTATCGCAACGGTTTATAGAAGTTTGACTGTGCAGTACATATTTTTAATTCTTACAATTAATTTATAGTTAGTTTTTTCATCATTCCATGCACTTTTTCGATAATTCTTGTATTTTTTATTGTTCATAACTCTCTATAATTAATAAAAACTGAAATAAATTCGATTTTTCTTCAGAGCTTGGTTAACAAGAGAAGATCAGAAGTTGCTACATCAATTTTTATCTAGAAAATAACTTCTGTATCTTGAAGATTTCTTAACTAGTGATTTTGTTGATAGATTCGCGTTATTCTTTCTTAATTCTACAAGAATTGTTGATGTTTTTTCATTCATAAATAAATAATATTTTTATATTATACATTGCTAATCTCAGTGCTCAGTCTTATCATTTTCCAATTAGAGTTAAAGAATTTTATCTCTAGGTGTTCTTCATTGGAAGCGAACACTAATTATTTCTATGTAGTCTATGGATTTTGATTCTTTACCGTTTAATACTGTTTATCACTTTTTACTCTGATTTTGTAATTTAGAATTTTCGCATACAGACTAATTTTTAGGAATAATACAAAATTATGCATCTCAAAATATACCGGAAAACGGGCTAACCACGTGGAGTTTTCCGGGTTTTCTTCTCGTTAATAAGAAAAAGAATGGTCTGATGATCATCCAACAAGTAAACTGTGGCTCCCAGACTACTAGTAAAGAACAATTGTTTTACCTATTTTGTGCCAAATTACATTACAAGGCCAATACATGAATGATCTATAATATGTGATATATAAATTGAAATCAGATAAATCTGTTGCTATTGATTTAATAATACAGGGATTTATTAAATATTTATCTGACATTGCACTGAGAGTTATTCGGTGTCTTTTTATTCTAAGCACGTACATATGTCCTGGATATTGAATCAAGGTTCTCGTAATTGAAATTTTAAAGCGATCTTCTCTTCAAATGCCAATTACAAATCTCTTTTTCTTCGATAAATTTCTAACAAATTGACTACCTTTACTTAATTTTTGACTAAATTCCAGGAATATTTCTTAATTAATGTTGATTATTTGTATATTTTATAAGCAGACGTTGCGAGTGTTCTCGTGTCCGACTTCACAATAACTTTTCAATATAAACTTGAAATATTAAGTAAGAATTTATTGCAGAACGTTCGAATATGAATATAAGTAAATTATTGTTTTGTTCATTTTGAAAAATTGAGAATTAATTAAAATATTAACATCTTCTGATGTGGATAGTTATACGGTCTGAGGATAATTATCTTCATAGATGACAATAATGGAAACATTTTATAAACCTTTATGACTTTGCTATTCATGTTTTAATTATTAAAAATATAATTTTTACTTTTCCGGCTCTGTAATATAACAGAGTAAAAAATGATTCCCCAACATTTTTACATTTTTGGACTTAGGAGATCTTCAAACGTCGAGAAATGAAAAAAATTTCGGTTTTTTTTTTGTATAGATATTAGTGTATGTATCTATGTATGTGTGAGGGGTTTGTATGGGGAAACGATTTTCTTCGCCCATTTTAATTTTGAAGGTAGGAATGGGTTTTATAAAAAAATTGTAAATGCTAATAACGAGTAAAATCGTCATTAAGTCTGACCCCACACGAGATATAACACATGACTACCCTCTATCTTCCCACCTCGTCGATCTTTAATTAGTAAAATTTAACAGCAGAAATCCTCCTAATACACAAACCTTCCTGAAAAATTTTAGGAATTTTCAACAGAAAATAGGATTTATAAAAAAGAAGGGGTAAACAGAATCGTGCCCTCCACACACACACACTAACATCGATACATACAGAAAAACCCTGGAATATTTTTGCATTTCTGGACGTTTCCAGGTCTCCTGAGATAAAAAATGTAAAAATCTTTGGGGGCCATTTTTACTCTTCCGGCTGTATTATATAACAGAGGTAAATTATGGAAATCAACCGAAAAAGTTTTTGACCGATTTTTATATTTTTGGATTCGGGGCTTTGAAACGTCAAGAAATGCAAAACAAATTCGAGGAACTTTTCTGTATGTATGGATGTTTGTGTGTGGCACGAATTTCTTCACACTCTTTGAAGCTTAATAATTCCTGTGCTTTTTATCGAAATTTTTTGAAATTTTGCAGGCACGTTTGTTTATTAGGTGGGTTGATGCTGTTAAATTTTAATGGATCAAGGTCGAGGGGGTGGGGTAATAACGGGCCGAAAATCATGTCATATCTCCAGTAGGATCGGAGTTAATGACGATTTTTCTCGTTATTAGCATTTACAATTTTTTAATAAAACCCATCCCTACTCAAAATCAAGCTTTTTGCTATTTTATAATAATTAAAAATATAAAAAGTTTTTTAATAAAATATCATAACAAACGGCGTCACCAAAATTTTAAATGTTGCCGGGAAAGTTAAACAACTCGTTGCTAGATTTTTTTTTATTGTACTAGTAAAGGTTTAAGAAAGATAAATGTCTTAGATTTTTCTTGATGTTACCGAGTCCGTTTACATATTAATGAATCGTTAATTGCTTTAAACGTTCATGACGAATTGCAATTATTAAATTTTGTCTGTTTATATTTGCAATCGTTGAATTTTTGTCTTATTTTTTTGATTTTTTGGTTTATTACATAATTACTTTGAAATAGCACACTGCGCTGCTAATGTATAAAGGCCACAAGCTTATATTACAATTCCGCACGGAAACTAAAAGATAATTTATTAAAACAAATAAAAAATCTATGAGATTAATTACTTTATTTTTCACGTAGATAATGAGTTATTTATTAGTACATTAATTTCGTCTGACACCCAAATTAATCACATCGTCTAATGTTTAAAAATAATTTTCTTACATTTAAGTAGAATATACGATGAATATTTTAAAAACTTTAAAACACTGTTATGTTTTCTTTTACAAAATGTCCCCTTCTTACTTATTATACTAATACTTTAGACAATAAATATATAATTTTAGGATTTATTACGTCGTTTTAATGCTTTCTAAGCATGTTATGTCGTAAAATCTGCAGATAAATCGATATATTTAAAAATGGGTACGATCTGGCACAAATACACGATTTTTAGGGGAGATCGGGGCAANCCGGATATACGTCACTCTCGTCTAAGTTCGACTTGGGAATTTTTTTGTTCAATAATAAATGTGAATTCTTCTTCCTGGAAAAAATAAGACATTCCCTGAAAATAAGACCTAGCGCATTTTTCAGAGCAAAAATTAATATAAGACACTCTTATTTTCGGGGAAACACGGTAGTAAAATAATTGTAATATTAATAATAATAATTTAGTAACATAAATTTATTCATAGTAAAATGTACTCGCGGGCCGTAAAAATTATTTGGCGGGCCGTATACGGCCCGCGGGCCGCCAGTTGGACAGCGCTGCTGTAATCCATTATACAACCAATTATAAGGATTGGATTGGTTATATAGGACAACAAGACACGTGGGCTATCTGACTCCCAGGAGGATTTCCTACGGGAAACTGACTCCTATTTAAGTGTTTCAAGTGTGAAAAGTTCCCGGGAAACTCCACGTGACCAGCTCGTTTATGAAACACGAACCCACGACTAGCGTTCAGTTGTTTTATCCACTCGGCCACTGGTGGACACATCCCACTATAAGACGTTACGATTTCTTTTTCACGGCTGGCATATATATTCCATTATAACTGTACTAAATTTCCCATATTTTTTCTCATTTCAAACTTTATTATTATATAATTTAAATTTAATTTCAGAAACGTAACTTCGGTTTTTACATTATTGAGTTTGTAGTAAATACAAAGGCTCGCTCGACGACAATTTTACAAAAATTAAGTTAATTTATTCATAAACCAGCGATCTGCTATACTTCGTTAACGAAGCAAAAGGAATTTAATTATATTTAATGAAATAAAAGAAATTTCAACAGTTTACGGAATACATTATGTAAAATATCAAAGTTTATTTTGTCTTTTTCTCATTAAAGGAATGTAAATTCTGTTGTTAACGCGCTGTCATATTCAGACTATTCTTAAAGGCAATTATGCTTTTAATTAATACTGATAGTTGAAATTTTATAAGCAGAAAAATTTTAAAAAATAATTATAATGAAAAAAATTATTAAATGAATATTTAATTAATAATGTTCTTACACATCTGACAAGAAACCTGTAGAACGGGTACGCAACCATTGGTAAGCATGCCAAATATACACGCCTTTCTCCCGGCACTGAACCTTAAAAAATAAATATACATCATCTTTTCGAATATATTTTCGTGTTTCGTAAAGAAGTTATTGGATTTCTCGAGTGTGTATGTGGATATTTGATTATTTGGAAAGGTTCTTTCAATACTTAAAACACAACAAATAAAAATATGCTTCCAAAAGTTTCTTTTGATACGTGAGAATTTTTCATTATAGATGTAGCAATTTTCTCACGCACACGTAACAGAGTTGTACACACCTGCTATAGAAACTTAAAATAGAAAGAGATCGATGTGAGAAAACGTTTATAACGCCCTTTTATAGTATGTAAGAGTGTTAAAGATGCTATTGACGATAACTTTTATTTCTGCAGCTAAAAAAAAGAAAAAATAGTTTTTTGTTTTACTTATATTTAAATATGATGTGAAGTCATCTTATGCCATATTTTTTATCCCTCCGTTGTTCACTTCATACCCGAAATTTAAAATTGAAGTTAAATCCTGAAAATATGTTTTCTCCGTACATTCTACCAAATCGATTTTTCTCTAATTCCATTGGAATCGATGTATTATTAAGATTGCTTATCTATTAATGATGATATAGGTATCACATAGCACTTGCCTGCGTGGAGTGGTATTTTGCCCTGTACATCACACTTTTCCTTTTAGCAATAGAGCTGTGCCAATTATATATCTAACTCTCTTCAGGAGAAAATTTTTTGAATTGAAATCAAAACTCAGATTTACTATATAAGAACTGAAGTTCTTATATAGTAAATCTGGGCCTACTGCTCTTAGCTTTCCAAATCTGGTCTCCATGTTCATCCATCAAACTCCGTTATCGAGATTAAAATGGACGACAGTGGAAATTTATAGGGTCTACAATTTTTTCAAATTGCAGCACAATAAGTACCTTCCAGTAACCAAGTGGATAAAGCCACCGAACACCGGTAGTCGGTCGTGGGTTTGCGCACGACCAACGGACTGGCCACGTGCAGTTTTCTGGGTTTTATTCGCGTTAGCAACACTAAAATTGGAGCTAGCTTTACATACAAGTCTTTCCTGGATGCATCTTCCTTGGCAGATCGCTCACGTGTCGCTTTGTTATAATTAAATAAACCAAACCAATTCTAATAATTTTTCTATAAACGCTACATTTATGAAGATATATTTAACTATCACTAAACTTGGACACCTCGCCTCTCCCCTAATTTTATTTATTCTTAATAACTCATAAACCTATTGCCCCAAACTTCCTACTGAAAGTTATATTATAACATTCAGCCAAATTAATGTATATGGTACTTGCAACGATTTTAAGGCACAATGTATAATTTAAGCAAAGGTAGAAAATATGTTTTAAGTGGTGTTTGAGGGTGCCGAGTTTAAATATTTGGTCCATTTTTTCAAAATTTGATTCGTTGGCACATTACCATTTGATATTCGGTTGTGAATGGTACAGTTTCTTAGAGTTAACATTGGGAGAAAACATCTTAAAAAGTTGAAGATATCACATTTTAAATAGGTGTCTATTTAAAAATCGAAGTAAATCCTTACTGTAATGCATTGTAAATAGAAAATTATTTAATGTGACTTCGTCACAATTCCGTGCTGTAATTTTTAATCGTATTTTTAATTTATTTAACTTAAAAAATATGCTTTGCACCTCAAATTAGTAGTGTCTTGCTCCTGTACATCATACTTTTCCTTTAATTAATAGAGTTGTGTCGGTCATCTATTAACCGCTTTCAGAGGAAAATTTTAATTGAAATAACGTGACTTTCGGTTTGCATCAGAAGTTCATATACAGTTAATCGGGGGCCACCTGAGACCTGATATTTCCATATCTGTTCTCGATCGATTTAATCTATAAAACTCCGTTCTTAAGATTAAGGAAAGACGGACGGAAAGCAGTACAGACGACAGTGGGAATTTATAGGTCAACAATTTTCTCAAATTGCAACCCAACAAGAAAAGAGAAAGTCTTTGCTTAACTATTGTTAAGCATTATAACGATTATATGTATCTAATAAATATTTTAAAGTGAAATCTTGTAATGACAACGAATAGAATAATATCATTACTTGAATTACAATAATTATAGCGACATACTGTACAGTGCGTTTTAGGAATATTTTTATTTTTAATGATGTATTAATAATATTCTGCTGTTATTGGATATCAATAATAATAGATCGAAAAGGGTTAACAAAAGAATTTTCATAAACAATATCAATAATGCTTATTTCACTTTTTTTCTTTCTGTAGGATACGTTAAACGTAACACAATATTAATCTTAGTGTCAAATTTACTATTATTTATTCTGTATTTACAAATTTATTTAATTTGTTAGATGTTTATTCTATAAAATTTTAAGAATATTCACATTTAAATGCGTTTGTATTAATGGAAACATTCTTTCATTATATTTGTTTTATGATAATCAATATAAATTTATAGTTAAAGTAATAATTATTATTTTCACGATTGATTTAAAATTTGCTGACAAAGAAACAAATCAGAAAAATTATTGAAATGTTTAACAAACAATCAAAATTAAAGATAACGTTAGAGATAAAAGTTGTTTATAAAAATTTATTTTACAAATAGATTAAGTTTTAAAATTAATTGTATCATACACAGAATACTTTAAAATGTAAGTCTTTCAATACTGTTGTATATGTATTACGAATACTATTATGTATCCTTACTATTATCTATATAATAGTAAGTATATGCTATTCTCTCAATCCATCTTCTGCACAATCTAGAAATGTTTATACATGCATAAATATGGGAGAATATATTTTGGAATTTTTTTCATTTTTCTTATCAAGTTTTTAAATTTTACATATTTGTATAAATATTTATTATTGTTTATTTCACTTCTTCTCATACGTTTCTTTCTGTTTTCACATAAATCTTAACCTTCTTTTAGTATATTCTTATGTAAAGCAGCATGAATCTTATCTTGCTATTTTTATATAAAAATGAACTTTCTGAAAGATTGAAATTGTAATTCGCATTTCTCTAGATTAAAAAAAAAGCTTTCAATAAATTGTTTTTGATATCTGAATCTAAGTATGATGTAAGTGTACATGAGTTAGGTCTAGATTTTCGATACACAGAGCAGGAGTACACTTATCAATATTTTGACCTAATTGTTTAAAAACAAAAAGTCAGATTTATTGATGCGCTTTTGCTTTCAGTAAATAACGCATATTTCTGTTTACTAAAAATATTTTCTTAGTTAGAAGACACAAAAAGTCAATTGAAGTTGTCATAATTCGTCTATTGTTTTTTTTTTATATTAAAGGAACAAAGCGAAGTGAACTTTCCTTTTTGGGTTCTCACCTGTCTAAATATGTAAATATGCTAAATATTTCTTCTGGCATTGGTTTAAATTTTAAAAAAAATTACAATTTATTAATAGACGTTGAATTTAGAAGATTTGTCTTAGTTTATTAATATAAGAATAATTTTTTTTTAAACTAATTTATATGTTTAGATGGGGAAGAATCTGAAGTTACGAAGCAGAGAGTCGACCTGACTCTGCTTTGTAATTATGTGTTTTTCTGATGATATAAATGATTGAAAAAAGATGAATTGAAGAATTCAAATTACACGTTTGAGTTTTTCAACCACGAATAATTTAGTGAATTTTTATTCTGGTATATTAATATTTAAACTATGCATAGGCCTACTTTGTTTAATATATTCTCTAAGGAGCCATATTGCTATGTGTCGAATTTTTATATAATAAATATATTTTTTATTTCTTTAAATAACCGACCCATCATTGGTCAGCGGTTTTGTTCTCTAAACACTGGAAGTTCGGTCGTGGGTTCACGCCTCGCCAGGACGGGCTGGTCACGTGGAGTTTTCCTGGTTTTCTCCACGTCTGTAATGCCTGAATCGGGGCCAGTTACCCTTAAGAAGACCTCCTGAAAGACGTTTCCTCTAGGAAGATCGCCCAAGTGTTGCGTTGCCGTAACTTAACAAACAAACATTAAATACCCGTCGAATTATATAGAAGCTATTATACAGTATGATTTTACTGCTTATAATATAAACTTTAAGATGATACGTTTACAGATCATCTTAAATTTCAACCAATAATCAAATATCTCAAAATAAAAATATTAAATCTTTTCTTAATCAAACATTATTAAGTCATAATCTTTCTGGTACAGTACTTGTAATAAGACAAAGTGCATTCATGACAAACGTCTATTGAATTTGCTTTGACTTCATGGCAATGTCTTAGAAATCAGTAACCTAGTTATCGGTTTCCAGGTCAACATTTTTATACAATTTGCTGTAGTGTTCGGAAAACCGAATTTTTCGTCGTATAAGGCACTGTTTCCTTAAAAATCTGTACAAAAACGAAATTGCATCTAATATCCCAAAAACTGACATTTCATTTGATTCTTAATTGTTATGTAGTGTAATAAATTCAAATACTTGGCGTTCTATCATCATTTTTATGATAGATGATAGAACGCCAAGTGTTTGTATTTATTACACTACATAGTGTTTAAGAATCAAGGAAGAGTCACAACACGTTTTCAGTTTATCAAAAAAATTGAAATTTCAGTTGAAATAGATCAAAATTTTCTTTTTATTCTGACTCATATTTTCGAGCCCATCAGTGACCGAATGGATAAACACCACTGAACGCTGGTCGTGGGTTCTCACCTCATCGACAGGTTCGCCGTATCGAGATTATCGAGTTTTCTTCACGTTTTTAACAACTAAATATGGGCCAGTTTCCCATAAACCTCCTCCCGTGAGGCACCCCCCTTGGCAGATTGCCTACGTGTTGCGTTGCCGTAACCAAATAAACCAAGCATAATTTCGAATGAAATATGTAATAAATTTGGAATATCGTTAACCATAACCAATTAAAGAAGACAACAGATACGTTCCGTATAGTAAAATAAAAATATTAATCCATCAGGTTTCATTTAAAACAGCGCACGCATTAAATAGTTTTAGTGTCCAATTCTAACTCCATCAGAGTGGGATGGACCCTGTAAGGTACCTTTGCCTTCTTTTTCAAAATTTAAAAGTGCTGCTGTTGCGTAAGAAATCAAAGTTTTCTTGAATGACAGAGGCATTTAAAACAGGATTGAACTCTTCGTATTTACTCCATGAGTGTACGGAGCTCAACTGCTTGCACTTGAGCTTTTCTCAACCATCCACCTCTGTCGTATGTCAACTAAGTGTTGATAGACGGTTGCTCGGTCAAGAAGGTTAAGGCGTCAGCCTTCTGCTTTGGAGACTTGGGATCGATCCGGGTGAGCAACTTTCCCAGTGTTTTTCATGGGTATCTTATCCCGGATATGTTTAGTACCGTTCCTCACCATGTGATCGTCTCATTGTGGGAATGGCAGAACCAAGGATGGGCACGAAAAAAGTCCTTCTTAGTGCCCATACAGGGAAAAAAGACTTTCAAAATCAATAGAATTATTGATATTCAGCTCTTTAATCCGTGATTAATACGCAAAACAGATATTGTTATACTCTTGCTTTCAAACTTGGTGTCATTTCATAGTAAAGACGTAATGGAGCAGAAACGCAATACTTTGGGCAGCCTACAACAACAAAAAAAAAAATAATAAGAACAAGGAGAAAACAAGAAGATTAAGAAAAACTTTCATAGACATAAGTTCATTAAAGAATCGGATGATCCAATTTAAAAAATTACCATCTCATCTTCCTGTTATCAAGATAATTGCGGTTATAGACCTTAACCGCTTCTTAAAATGATTTTCATTGTAGATTCTAAATCAGTATGGATAAAACTTATAGAATGTATCTTTGCCTTGTATTTTATGCAATTGTGCATTAATTAACTCTAAGTATTCGGTCGATGTATAAAATATATATATATATAAACTTATGGATTTTCTTTGACTGTGTACTGAACATTTATTTATTAAAACAACAGAATGCAAAGCAGCAAAGAAAACATGTGTGAAATGTTCAACAGCCCGCCCTCGGGTCAGGTCAGACACCACCTGTGACTTTTTGACTCACAAAAACCATTCGAATAACGCGCGAGCGGCCTTGTGTGTGGAAGGAACGGAGGAGGAAGTTGAGAAACAGAGAACCGGAAGTGATGCACTCCACAACGCAATTAGCAATTAAACATTTATTTTCCAAACTAATATTAAAAACAAATAAAACAGAGTGAGTTAAATTCGCGCTTATTTTTCAGAGAGAGCATTTACAGTGTCACTCGTAAGTCTCCCTCTCTGATGTGTTCTTCGTTCACCTTTCCTTTCATTTGGAGACTTGTCCTCTCCATTCCGATGTCTAAATTTGGTAAACTTGTAAAGGGAGCTGGATGTTAATCCAAGCTCCGATTTGTTCATCCTCTTTGAAGCTTAATAACTTCCCTGATTTTTGTCGAAAACTTTTAAAATTTTGCAGGGTGGTTTGTTTATTAGGCGGATTGATACTATTAAATTTTGGTGGTTAATTAAAGGTCGAGGGGTGGAGAGATAAAGGGAGGTCGTGTGTCGTATCTCGAGTAGGGCAAGACCTAATGACGATTTTACTCGTTATTACCGTTTACAATTTGTTTTTACAATCAATAGAACTCACCCCTATCCCCAAAATTAAGCTTTCCGCCATTTTATAATAATTAAAAATATAAAAAGTTTTTAATAATAAAATATCATAAAAGATGGCGTCACATATGCAGTTTTAACTGTTGCCAGGAAAGTTAAGCAACTCGTTGCTGGATTTTTTTTGTACTGTTTTAAAATTTAATTTTAATGACGATTAAAGGAATTTACAAATTGCAATAAATACATATATACAGCAGAACCTTACTAATTCGGACTAATGGGAAGAGCAAGTTCGAATTAGTGAAAGTTTAAAATACACAATACAAAACTAGTCCGAATTATCGCGAGTTTGATTTAGCAGTTTTACTGTAGTTATAAATATGCCTTTGTGAAAATAATTATCACAGTTTTTTATGTATAATTATAGCTTTAACAATTAGAATTTATTAAAACATTATAATACTATTCAGAAAATGTGATAGGGTTTAAATCAAGGGTCTCAAACTCAAATAGTAAACAGTAAAGGGTCATTCAAATAGGTGTATATCAGACGCGGACCGTATTCATTATTATTCGGTAAACCAAAACATATTGTGAACTAAAAATAAGGCTGTAAGAAAGGCGCTTTTGTTGCCAGGCCTTTACGACTTAGATAAACAGAATTTTTTGTTTTAATTCCCGCAAGATGTTAGAAACATTGATTTTTAGAAAAAAATTATCAAGAAGGCGGGCCGCCAGTTTGCAACCCCTGATTTAAATTGTAAAATATTAAATTGGAACAAATTTACACTCGTTTTCTAAACTCAATTTTTCACTGATTACTGAATCTCACTCTTTGAAAAAACTCTTCCTAATTGTTGAGAAAGTCCGGCAGAGAGTTGCGAAACATAAAGATGTATTAGCACAAAATTAAAATTGTCTGGGGCGCCATTTATTGTAAGAGTGTATTTAAAAATAACTTTTATATTATTAATTATCATAAAATGGCAAAAAGCTTATTTTTGAGAGTAGAGATGAGTGTTATAAAAAGCCATAAATGCTACTGACAAGTAAATTCTTCATTGTCACATGATCCCTCGTCATCTCCTCATTCTCTTCATTCCCTTGATTTTTAACCTCCGTAATTTTAGAGCATACAAGCTACTTACATACAAGCTACCATATCAAATTTCTTTTCTAGATCTTTACCCCATCTTGAGAAATTAAACAAACAAACGAAAAACAGCCTCACGCACGTAAATATACGTCCAAGGAATTTTGTTCTCTTTTTAAAAATTATTTTTTTGGTTCAGAGATATCGCAAAACGTGGAAATTTGCATAAAATCCGAAGTGTCAGATTTGACACGGTTCAATACTTTCCCATGTTATATACATAAGGCAGAAAAGTAAAACACTTGTGGCACGATAATTTTTCTTACTTGAAGACATAACTACATTGTTAATTGACCAATTTGTAATTATTCGAAGCTCTTGAACACTTGAACTTTGGACCGAAGTTTATTTTTTATTTTTTTCATTTAAAAAAAGATTTTTTACAAGAGCGAAGTTTTTTCATTTATTATTTGTCGATCAGTTTGTTTTTAATTGATTAGTTATTTTATTATTTTTGAGTTTTTTCTTAAGAGTTAATAGTGTATTTTTCTACATTATTTTTAGTTGAATAGTTGTCGTTATTTTCTATATCGTTTTCTTGTTTATCTCTTGAAATTTGTTGACTCTTTTGGCATTCCTGTTATTATTTTATTGCAGAAAAGCTTTTACAATCATTTTCAATCAGAAATTCTTTTTTTACGGTTCTAATGATTAATGAGTTTCGGCTTTCTTTTAAATTTGTTTACAGATTTCTAGATTGTTTCTTATTAAATTCTATGAGACATACTTTTCCATTTTAATTCAACTGAATTTTCTGTAAAGCATTTATTTTGATATTATTTCAAAATAACGTTCAATACTTTTCTGCACTTTTGCAAAAATATCCGTAATCGATACTTTTATAATATATTAAACGCTTGATTGTAAAGTAGCTTTACAGTGTAATAAACTCATTTGTATTGCATTTTACTGCTGATTGTTTGTAACTTTATTATTATGTCATTATCATCACCAAATGAAAGATGTAATCTTTGAGAAAATACCGTAAAAGTGAAAGGTGACTAAGGCAACTTCCTGTCAATTTTAGCATATAGTAAAATGGAATATGAGTGTGTATGTAAAGGTTTCCAATCTTTAACCTCACTTAAATTTGTATAAATTGTATGTATAATTTGTATTTAATAATAGATGTTTAAGTCTGAGCTTGGATCAAAAGTAACCAACCATCACAAATAACTGAAAAACACATGTATTTGCTTAGGATACAATCCTTAACTGGTGAGATAAGTATCCCATTTGATATGGCAACGTAACACATGGGTCAATCTGATAAGGGAGATGCCTCCCGGGAGAAGTTTCTATGGGAAACTGGTCCCTATTATACTTGGAGAAAACCCGGAAATCTCCACATAGCCTGGAGGCGCAAATAAACTTTAGAATAGAACCTGAAATGAACTAAAGAACTAGTTCTTTAGTTCATTTTAGGTTCTATTCTAAAGAAGTTTAAATTTCTAGAAATTTAAACTTCTTTAAATACGTAACGTCACAGATAAATATATAATTTTGTAAGCCTTCTTTTCTACTTATTAATTATATTTAATTAAAGTATACAAATACAGTCGACTCCCGTATAACGCGGTAGATACGTTTCACTTTATAAGAATTTCGCGTTGTAGGAATCCTTAAATACATGAGACAATCACAGCCCGGCACGTGTGCAGTTTACGAACTACGGCTGTTTGAAAGGTTTTCTTCCATAAAATTAATCGATTCTAGACTAATTTGATTCAACATTTCCAAAACACGTATAATTTTTTGGGAATAATCCGTATAAACTATGCTATAACCAAAAAATTGTAGGATTACTTACCGAGTGTGCACTGTTCGACGACGCCATTGCTTAAGCTTGTTTTCGTCGCGGAGCAGCGCACCAAACAGCGGGCGCGTTTTCTGATCAGTTATTTTTCTGCGAAAAATTCGTTGAAGTTTGGAGAGATCATTAATAGAAATAATTTTTATGGCCTTTGAATAAGAAATGTATAAAATTACAGTACTGTATTAGACTTACAGTATTTAATTTATATACTGTACAGACGTTAGTAAACTCAACTTACCCGCGTAAACTCACCGTAGCGTGTAAGTAGTTCGACTGCTTGTCCACCATTGGTCCAGATTCGACCAATCCTGTCGCGTCACGAGTCGGCGATGACGTTTTTCCGCATTTTTCGCCGCGATATACGAATCCGCATTATATGAATCGGCGTTATGGGGGTCGACTGTATATCCAAACGTATTTGATTTAATAAACATAATATTGATATTTCTCTGATAATGTAATATTCATATAAATTACATTTTTCAAATATTTTTGTTCTTGTTTCTGGCTTTTTAAAATAATTACACATTAAAATAACTTGATCTTAGTTTGTATTGCATGTATTTCTGCTTTATTTTCTCGAGGTAATTTTTCTTCAAAGCAGATTGCTAAGAAAAAACTTAGAAATTACTATTACAGAAAATGAAAGACTTAAAGACAAAAGTTATGAACAAAATTATACTGGAAAGTTGTAAAATTTTCGAATTAACTTTTAAATATTCTTTTTCCAAAAATATCAAAATAAAAGAACGTAAAAGAATTCAACTATTCTCATAAATCGATTTGAATTGAAAGAATTCTTTCACTTAATTTTATTGTTATTTCTGTTTTATTCCTTTTCATTTTATTTCCTCGATGACTTTCTTGTTTTACAAGCAAAAGTTGTAATTGTAAATAAATAAATGTAGAATATAATTAACCATTAAGAATTATAATATGAAAAATTTTAACTGTAAATAGGTAACATATAATTGCATAGAAATTATTAATGCTATGATGATGATAAAGTTGGAGGCTACATATATCATAGTAATGCTTAAACAGATGAGTTTTGCTTTTATGAAAAGCTAAATGTTGTCAGCTGGAGCTGCTGCAATTAGATGCAATTAAATTAGAAATTTTAGAAAAATGTTAATTATATGCACAGCTGGTAAGTATAGTACTGAAATTTGTAACTGAGAAAATGTATGACCCACTTTTCCATATACATTTGAAGAATTTATAGTAGAAATTTAAATTAGTAAGCGTGGAAATTGTGAAGTATCCTTCAATTCAGATGTCCAAAATATTGCATGGTATCGTTTTAACGAACCGGAGTAATCAATAACACCCATTTTTTTCGAGAATGACGAGTTTTCGTGATAAAGAGTTCAGAAATATGGAGTCATCTATCATTTTTTGTATAAAAATATAATGTACTTGATTCTACATGTCTTAAATTAGAACAGGAATTAGAAATTATTTCTCTTACTATAAGAATCTTGGACAGTAATTTTTTAATTTCCAAATAAAAAATTGGAAATTCAGTTTAAAAAAAAAGTAGATTTAAATTTCATTACATCTTTTTTTTACTAATAAAAATATCTTTTTTTGCTAAATATTGATTTGATAACGATAAATATAAATTATAAGCTGATCACATCCTTAATTTTGATTCATTTATATTTATCAATATTGGAATGAATAGCTTGAACATGCATTAGTCAAAGCTTTTGTTTTTATCAGTGAAGAGAGATGAATGTTTTTATGAAAAAATAAATCATTGGACTTTAAAATATGTGTAATGAAGCGCGTATAAGAAGTTTATAAGGGTGATATCGTCGTAAAAGAAAAATAAGAAATTCTATGAGATGATTGAAGTGCATTTAAATGTGAAATTATGTAATGGAATAAATATAAAAATTATGCCAAGACTTCAATAATTAGAAACGAAGATAATATGAAGAAAAATGAAATCCTTTTTTTGAAATTTCATATTTAGATGCATTTCATCACATTTTTACTTTTCATCTGTCATATTTAAGAGGGAGGATTTTTTCCTTTGTCATTTCTGTAATCGAGTCCATCATATACATTTTGTTAGGGTGTGTGTGGGCACGATTTAGTTCACCCAATTTGACCCTTAATAACTCCTGTGCCTTTTGTCGAAAATTTGTAAAATTTTGTGTATTAGGAGCATTGATACTCTATTCTAAAATTAGGTGTTTTGGTATTTTATAATGATTAAGTACATAAAATTTATTTAAATAAAATATCATAATAGATGGTATCATATACAATTTTAAATTTTTAAGAAAGTTACTCAACTCTTTGCTGGATTTTTTTTATTAAATGATGCTCTACATCCCCTACATTACAGTTATAACCATATTTGTTGTTTTACATTACTGTTTTGAGAAAGCTTCGACTTTTGGATTAATTATTCTATATAAAGTTATTTAATGAATTTGTACTTAAATTAATCTATAAAAATTATTCACGATACTTTTTAAATTTATAAAAAAAAAATGAGAATCTATTCATTTTGTCCCGCCCATCGGTGCAAAGTGGACATTCGTATAGTTACACGTTTCTTCATTGAATAATATGCTTTCGTATGAAAGAAACCCTAAAAAACCTTAATTTATTTCCATTGCAGTGCAATCTAGTCGTGGATTTGCGCCTCGCCAACGTGCTGGCCGAGTGGAGTTTTCCGGGTTTTTTCATGTATGTAATACCTAAATAGGAGGCAGTTTTCGATAGAAAGTCATCAGGGATGCATCCTTTTCGGTAGTTCGCCCACGTGTCGCGTTGCTGTAAACAAACAACAAATAATAATATATTGCCACCTATCGGGTGTTCCAAAAAATATGCAGTTCGGGATTTAAGAAACAAACTAAAATTTCAATTACAAATGCGAAATGTAGATTTGACGATTACAATTTATCTCAACGCTTTAAAAACTGCATTCGTGTACAACGTACTCAACGACGAAATGAAACGTCTTGACGTGGAGTTGTCGCGCATGTGAAATTTTTCCTTTCAAAGCAGCTAATTTACAAAACATTGCCTTAATAAACGAAGCATTTTAAGTAACTGCGTAACCAAAAATTACAGGGGTTCACATCTGGTGACCGTAGTGGCCATACGTTGGAAATAATCGACTGATCACACTCTAGTGCAAAAAATGTTGCATTAAGGCTTTTATACCCGAAATTTGTTTTAAAAACGTACATAATGTGCACATTAAGAGGACTACAGTGCTAAAATACCTCTGACTAAAATGTAAATTTCGAATCCGGTCAAGATTTGCTTAATAAACAGAGAGTTCTAAACATCTATTTTAATTATAATCATCCTATATATAAGAATTAAAAAGATTTAACTAATTTCCTATAGAAATATTCTATTTAATTCATAAAAATTTTCTCAATTCTTCTCTATTTTATTATGAAATTCTGTGTCTCAGATAGTGAAATTATACAGTAGTGTGAGTTACTCTTAACAGTGCATTCCTGGCTTCGACATACACGAGTAAAATGATCTGTAAAAGTTTGGCAAACAAGATAAACAAGTGATAAATGTTTAAGATTGTTAGCGATAAATTTAGTAAACTTTATCACTTTCAAAATATAATAAAGACATCATAGAACATAAAAGATAGGAAACAAATGTAGATCATAACAATACATCAAGTTAAAGAGAACGAGGAGGATGACATTATATTTTGAAATTTTTCTCTAATTTCCTTTGATGCGTATTCTATATTCAAATTTTAAATAGTGAGTGCAAATTTTTTGATTTAAATCATTTATTATAAATAAGTAATTCTGATAAATGTATTTAGATTTTTCACCCGCCTGTCTGGAACCTCAGAAAAGAAATTTCTTAAACTTTTACAATTGAATAGTGTTTAAGAACAATTTATATAAATGATAAATATATAATGCCGATTTAATTGCTATTAATATAAGATTTTACTGAAATTTATCACAATAAATTTCGTTCAATATTAAATTATAGAAATTTTATTTTGATAAAATATCAGAGAAACTTTTTTATATCCTTTGTTAAAAAGAGTTTTAGATTTATCAATTTTTATAAGAATATTTTGTTACCAAAGGAAACTTTTAAAATCTGATTAAAAATTCTTTTAAATTGCTTTTAAGGAAATGAACTCTCTGTAAATTTATTTCTTCTTAACAAATAATAACAATTTTATATGTTTTTATGGATATATTTATGTGATAAACTCCCTAAGAAAAAACGTTTATGTTCTTTTACTTAAAAATAAAAGAAAATATAATTCATCAAATATTTAATTTTTTTTTACATTTCCGGCTCTGTTATATACGACAGGGGAAAGTATGACGAGTATTTTTACATTTTTGGACTGAGGGGACCTTGAAACGTCCATAAATGCAAAAAAATTGGAAAGTTTTATCTGTAAGTTATGTGTGGGGCATTATTTTGTTTACCCTTTTTGAAGCTCAATAACTCCCGTGTTTTTTGACGAAAATTTCTGAAATTTTGGAGGGAAGTTTGCATTTTACGTGAATTAATACTGTTAAATTTTGGTGGTTAAAGGTCGAACGGGTGGGGAGATAAAGGAGATCGTGTGTGATATCCCCAGTAGGATCGGACTTAATGACGATTTTACTCATTATTAGCATTTACATTTTTTTTTTTATAAAACCCATTCCTACCTCAACAATTAAGTTTTTTGCTATTTTATAATAATTAAAAATATAAAAATTTTAAAAAAATAAAATATCGTAACAGATGTCGCCTCCAAAATTTTAAACGTTTCCGGGAAAGTTAAGCAACTCGCGCAGGATTTTTTAATAAATCAAAAAAGAAAATATAATCTTAAAAATACAATATTTTCTTAAATTATATAACCTTATTTTTACGTCCGTATTTCATGTTAAAAATGACATATCTTTAATTAAAAATATATCCATAAAACTATATAATATATCCTTAGAAATTATGATTTAAAATGATATATTATTGATATCGCAAGTAAAAAGAAATTATATTAAAAATAAACTCGTAAGAAANACGTATATAAAAAGTTACATCTGAAAAATAAATAATGTAAAATTTTAGTTCATCAAAAAATAAAAGAAATAAACGTAATTTCTGAACATCTATGAATATAAAATAGTCTTATCATATTAATGGAAAATAAGATAAGGTCATTGTACAATTTAATGGCCGTTTGAGATATTATTTATCTTATAAAATTGTCTTCTAACTTTTGATGTAATAAATGAATCTTTGTTTTCTCTAATGGATGTTGTTTTATTTTAGGATTTTGAACCTTTAAATAAGTTCAGTTGCCCGATAATATGAGAAATTTCTACTGGGAATGACAGTTGTAATGTCTAATATTAAAATTTAAGCTCTTCAAATAAACAATATTCTTGCTACAAAAAAAAGTATTATTGTCAAAACAAATCATTTAAAATAATTTATTTTATTTGAAAATATATATCCATCGCTCTAAACTGAAAGTATGATACGTATTTTAGAGTGAGAATTTTTTTTAACGCTTAAAGAGCGATTTTATCCCTACCTCTATATTAGTTATATAATGTAAAACCTGTGTAAACCGCACTCACATTTTCTGTTTTATTAAGGTTCCGTTTTGAACAGGTTTTCCTGTATATATATATCCAAAACTATAAAAATGATCCATTAAGATTTTTACATTTTTGGACTCAGGGATCTTGAAACGTCGAGAAATGCAAAAATATTCCATGACTTTTTTTGTTTGTATATATGGTAGCATGTGGGAACGATTTTGTTATTTTGTTCACCCATTTTGAAACTTAATAACTCTTTTGCTTTTTGTAAAAAATTTCTGAAACTTTGCACGGAGATTTGTGTCTTAGGTCAATTGATGATAGGTAATTTTGGTGGTTAAAGATCGAATGAATGGGGAGATAGAGAGGATCGTGTGTCACATCAAGTAGGGTCGGAGTTTATTACGATTTTACTCGTTATTAGCATTTACAATTTTTTATGTAAAACCAATCCCTACCCTTAAAATTAAGCTTTTTGTCATTTTATAATAAATAAAATTATAAAAAGTTTTCTTTAAATAAAACAACATAACAAATGGCGCATCCAAAATTTTAAAATGTTGCCGGGAAAGTTAAGCAACTCGTTGCTGCTTTTTTCCATATCATTAACATTGTTCTTCTTACCTCTCTATTCTTATTAGTATTTCTGTATAATTTTTATATTCCTGTATTTTCTAAAGGGATACAACATATATTCCTTTCCTTATAACTATCTCTTCTAGCTCTTTCCTTACTTTCTTTTAATATAAATAACTTAATTTTATAAGTTAATTTCTATCTTTATAATAGCTCATAACTCCATAATTATGTTCTTATAATATTCTTATAAACCTTATAACGTTTTAAATCCTTTAATATATATTTTTACAGAATTATAAAACTTCTAAAAATTCTAAAGTAAATTAAGATAATTTAAAGTAAGAAAAGATAACAAAAACAATAAAACAATATTATTTTATATTGTCTAGACTGAAGAATTTTATATTTTTATACGTTCTGTGTATCTATGCCAGTACAGTTTTCATAACTTTTTTTTTTAATAAAAAAATATCTTATGGCTTATTTTTTTATGGATCTTATATATTTTTATGTCTATAGTAATATCGAATTTTCTTTCTACATTTTTCAAAAACATGTGTTTAGATACGTAAAACTATCTCCCTCCAGAACTACTACTTTTGACTTATGTAGATTAAGTTCTTTTTTAAGTTTGACACCTCGTATCGGACCATGAATTATATATATTACGTTATTCGAAGACAAGTCTATATATTACTATAAGAAATTATTTCGAGTTTTCTGTAGAATTTCTATAAATTTGTGGTATTTATTTAAAGGGTGTATTTTGTTCTTTTACAATCTGGTGCATTAGAAAAATTACATTTTTTCCTTTATATATTTACGCAAATATAACTTAAAGACAATTTATCATTTATGAAGAAAACCGATAGTAATTACGTTAATTTTATTTACTTTTTTTTTTATAAAAGTCTAAATTTTATAATACTGAAAACAATACTGTTATTATAAATTCATTAAAATTGAGTAATTATAAATTACTTACTGTAGAAAGTAAATTTAATTACGTATAAATATTTGATATTTTTAAAAATATTTTAATGGTTTTTGTTATATCCATTTATTTAATTACATTACATTAACAATATATCTAATATAATAATAATTTTAATATATTGGTATTATTTTTATATTTATTAAATTTACGAGAGATGGGAGAATACTCGAATACGAGCAATTATTTATTGTGATGATGTCACAATGCTGGGTTGCAATTTGTAATCATATTTTTAATTTATTTTATTTAAAATATATGCTCTCTACCTCAAATTAGTAATGGATTGCCCCTGTAAATCATACTTTTCCGTTAACCCCTTATATCCTCCATTGCTTACAGACAGCATCTCTTTAGAGCCGGATTTAATTTGTTACAAGAAACAGCAATAAGTGAAAATGAGAACAATTACTTATTAATCTATTGTTGTCGAGACAAGAGCAAGTGAAAACGTCACTAAAAAAGCGGTAGAGGTGTTGTTACAATGCAAGGGTGGATCAGAATTCGAACTCTTAAAGTTTTCATGGATAATTGGGGCATCATTTCCTATTTCTATATCCACTCTCAGTTACTATATAATAGACTAAGTCTGCTCGTATACACGTAACTGTGGCCTGTTATTGATAACAGTAGCGTAACCGCAGAGAAGCTAGATACCCAGGATAATCTCTACCATTATAGTAAATAAATTAATAAAAAATTTTGAATATAAAATAAACAAATGCACAGTATATATATTCTAAACGTTTACTCTTCATGCAATTCACGCAGCATTACTAGCTATATCCATGGGTATTCAGAGGCGATCAAAGGTTTTCTCAAAATCACAAAATCTATAGCAATGTAGCCTTGTCAGCGGATTCTGGATTTTCCAGTAAATATGGCAAGTTGAAACATGTTAGAAAATATACAGTTTGACAGTTTGGTATATAAAAAACTGCTTTTAGTGAATAATTTAAAATGTTTTTCTGATATTTAATAGTTTTCTCTTATGCAATGGAATGTTATGTATATGTAAACGTTATAGGTATGAAGGTAAATTTGAATTTAAATTTTATAGTTTCTAGAATACGACAGGCAAAACTAATCAAAGGAATTAATTTTCTGATATATATTTTTGTTAGATAAACTCTTATAATTTTTCTTAATATTACTTAATATTAATTACAATAATAGCCGGCCATACTGCCTATTGTCAGTTGGTGTCTCGCGTTAATTAATCAATTAATTTGATTATTAGCTTAATTTTTTCTTATAATTAAGGTAAATAAAATTCAATATTTATGAATTTTCTTTAAATATTTATTGAAATATTAAAATTACACATTATCATACATTTTTTTCTAATTTAAAAAAATGCAAATATATTCTTTTCGTTGTAAGTTTGAATTTCATTTTCTCTCTAAGAGAAACGAAGGAGCTAAAAGGATAATAAAATCGAAACAATTATCTACTTTATTCGATCATAAATTAATTTAAGGACAAATTGGAGACTTATAATTGAATCAACTTTGATTTTTACTTGTGTACATAATTGTTAATGATTATATAACATTTAGCTCCTCTAAATAAAAATAAAAAGTACCTAGAAATGAGCTTTAATAAAATTATTGAATGATTAAATTATAAAATATTTAAAACAATTGTTAAAGTAATTTTTGTTTATTCATTTTAAAGTGAAATCTTTCTGCGCTTAGAGAGAGGCCTCAATATATATAGGGGGCTCAAAAGTAGGCATACGGTTGTGTATATAGTAAGTAGGGAAGGTGGGTCAAGATGAGAAGTTAAGGTTTGAAAAGTCGTAAGATGGCAACTACTTTAATAAGAACAATAATTTTTTTATTCTCAGAGACTACAACATTTGGTAATATATAATACAAAATTTAATTTTTGAAAAACGTTTTTTAAAAAAAAGAAAATTTAATATTTTAAAATTATATGTAAATGCACCATCTTGCCCCACCCTTGGAGTAAGATGGGGATATTATTTTCATATACAAGAAGGACAAATTAAAATGGTTAAACTGTCGTTTTCTTCAATATTGGCACAAGAACAGTGTGCTCATTTATAACAACGGCTACATTTAGCCCAAAACTCTGTAAATACAGAGTATAATCCTCTACAATAGAGACATTCTGTGTCATTTGTCTTTTGTTTCTTGTTAGGCCCACCCTTGCTGAAGGGGCCTGTTTGTTGTCTCTGCAGCAAAAAAGTCTGCCTCCGAAAATACTTCTAAATTCATAGGCCATATTTATGGTTAACCTGGGGCTAGGCGGGTACCCCATCTTGCCCCCAATGTACACTTTCCATATTGACTACAAACACAGGTAAACTTCATTTTAAAACTAAACAATTACAGTCTTAAAGGTTACTTCGAATACCATAATATCTTCATCTAAAAGGTAATGTGAAAGTTCACAATGATACTTACTTTGTAGGCATAAAATTAGATGAAGTATTGTTTAAACATGAAAAAGGTATTTTACCTCCAAACAAAGAGAGCATTTTGGACGTTTTTTGGCTCCATGATCCCTTTCGAGGTAGATATTTAGTTCCCCAAATAACAGCTAAATAAAAGAACATTAACCACAAATAAACAGACGTCCCCGTCTTACCCCTTGATCCCATCTTGCACCACCTTCTCCTATACGGTTGTGTATATAGGAGGATTCAAAAGTAGGTATACGGTTGTGAATCTGATAAATACAGATGTTTTGTGTTCACTATTATTATTAGTTTTATCCTATATCATTTCGTATTCCTTACTTATGATTTAACTTATGCATAAAAATAAATGTTTTTCTTTTATGTTATTTTTCTGCATGTTTTTGCCATAACAACTGTATAAATATATTATTGTAACTCTCCGTATAAAAATACATTATACCGAATCCGGAAATGTCGCAATTTCGTGAAATAGGCAAAAATAATGTGAAATTGACACGTCAATACATGTAACAGAAATATGGACTCGCATGCAGAAGGTAAACGGACCAAATGGCCTGCTTGCTCCCAAAATTTAGTCTTCTGTAAGAAATATATATGGATATTATTAAAATAAGTAACTGTCTCAGGCACTATCACACCTCTTTAGTACATATTTATAAAAGGCTTGAGATAGGTCAGATGATAAATATGTATTTTCGAACCACGTCTTACATAATAGTGTCTACATAAATTTTCGTCTGATAAATTCTATAAAAACAATAGAAGTAATTCAATAATGGTAATTTAAGCGCATCATTCCTTGATAGTATGAATTAGATGAATATTTTAAAAAATGCCTTGAAATCTTGAAATTTTTTTGGCTAATTTANTGCAGAAGGTAATGACCTGCTTGCCTGCTTGCTCCCAAAATTTAGTCTTCTGTAAGAAATATATATGAATATTATTAAAATAAGTAACTGTCTCAGGCACTATCACACCTCTTTAGTACATATTTATAAAAGGCTTGAGATAGGTCAGATGATAAATATGTATTTTCGAACCACGTCTTACATATAATATTTAAAAGCCATTTAAAATCGATTCTGAATAGTTATTTATCATTGACATGCTTCATTTTAAGATACTTTATGACGAATGACGAAGCTCAATTGTTTCAAATCGGTGTTAACTGTCTTTTAAAATATACTTTAGTTAACTGACATTTGAGCCACCCTACACGTGCATATAAATAATTTTTCAATTAAAATATTCCGAAAATGTATCAGCCATAAACTTATATTTTATCGTTTTATTTTATAGCGTTAACCTATTTCTTTTTTCTTTTACTGTTTCATAAATTTTTATTATAATCTTACTATTGACACAATGTTCTAATTTCCTATTAAAAAGTATTGCTATGCACCAATTTTATTTAAAAAAAAAAAAATAGAATATTTACATTAATATCTCGGTACGTGTATCATTTTATAATACAATAAAATACTTTCTTATATATTTACGAGTTTTATTCGATTCCATGGATACGAAAGAATTTTGTAATTGTAAGAAATAATTAGAAAGTGAGCTGAAAATATGCGAAAATTTATAATAAAAAAGGAGTTCTTGCTTGATTTTTCCAAAATCTGATCATTTTAAAATATACCAGGATATAAAATTTAAATAATAATAAATGTTTAAAAAGAGTAATTTCGTTGAATTATGATTTAAAAAACTTAATTTAAAAGTATTTAAGCTTAAAAAAACACTATGACAGTAGCAAAAGGTTATAATTGTGTGTGGCTCATCTGCTATGAGATGTTATTAAAAAAATAACTTTTATATTATTAATCATTATAGAAAAGCAATAAAGACTTAATTTTGAGGGTAGAGATGAGTTTTTAAAAATATTGTAAATGCCAATAACGAGTAAAATTTTCATCAAGTTTGATCACAATCGAGATATGACACATGACCTCACTCACTTTAACTACCAAAATTTAATATAATTGATGTTCCATATATACAAGTTATCGTGCCAAATTTCGCCTATTACACACACATTTAATTTTTTAGGCTCTGGAGCCTCAAGACGTCAACATTTTTAAAAACTCTGAAGGGAGGCTCAAATTTGACACTATTACAACACTTTCTCGTGTTACTTTATAATACTCGGAAAAGTTAAACGGAAAAATATAGAAAAAAACTGTAAAAATATCATAAAAATTGTGATGTTTTTATAATTCAAGAAGAAAATATCGAGTAAACACGTAGTAAATTATGTAAAATATGTGAATATGTGCAGAAAAAGATGAAATATCCATTTTTGGTTTGATAATTTGGATAGTCTTTTATGATAAATTTTCATGGATTTGATTTAATAATTAATATAAATTTGGAAAAAAAATAAATAAAAATTCGAGTTTTTTTTTCATCTTGAAGCAAACGAAAACAGATAAGCATGATGATGATGCTGAAGATTAATTTATAAAAGATCAAATGCCACGTTATTTTAAAGTTATTGGCATCGTTATTTCTGGATAAATATCAGTTTCAATTGAAACTTGAAGTGAAATATCAATAAGATAACAGTTGAAAGTCAAGTTGAAGTATCTCTAAAACAACAATCTCTGATCTTTCGAAAATGTTTTTAGCTGGTGATCATCTCATGATATTCTGGTAAACAGTAGTGCTTATGGTTGGTATTCCCCTTAGAGATGACGATCGATTGGTTGAAGAACATCTCTTTAAAAACGTATAACGTAGAATTTGTTAACAATTTATGAAGTACATTTTGTCTGTAAATAAATGTAATGAAATAAATCGAGTAAAATAAATAAAAATACTCGAAATATCACAAAAAACAAGATGTTATAGTTGATGTCTAAAAGTACTAACCTGAAATGTTTATCAATATTTTGTTTATTTGATATTTCAATAATGTAATATATATGGTGTTATAATAAATAAAAAGATACTCTGATCTTTATAAACTTACATAATTATTTGTAAATTTATAAAGTTATCAGATGTGGTTTAATCTAGCTTTAGGTTACATAAGAAGAGAAATTTAATAATTACATAAGAAAAAAGATTCAAATAGTTAGATGAACACTTGTCAAAACATATGAAGAAAAAAACAGATATAGAAGATGAAAGGGGATGTTTACTACACCGCAATAAAGATTCGTTAGAGTTTATCTTATTATTTCATAGATATTATTTAAGTTTCCATACGAATTCCTTCTGTTTTTAAGTATGAACTTGTTCTATTTATTCATTTGTCGACTTATTAAAAATTATTTGTTTGATAGTTGCAACAACCACTTTATACTTAACTTAAGATGTTTAAAATCATCCAAATCATTTAAATAAAATTGAAAGATTGTGAAAGAAACTAAAGAGGGTGGAAAAAGATAAAACGAGGTTAAGAAAGTTTTAAGCAGGAGTTATTAAAGGCGAATAAGTAAAAAAAAAATGGAGGAAACAGATGAAAGAAGTGTTATTTCTTCGGCGTATTTGATCTTCTCGGAAATAAAATGGAAGCAGTTGCGCCTGGCTATAAATGTAGAAAAAAAAGGTCGTCTCGCCTTTCATTGTAACTATTAAAAAAACAGTGTCATCACTCTTTGTGATCACTCGTTTCTAAGAATGGCAGAACAAGATGATACTCTTTTTCTCTTTTTTCTAACTTTACAGGTCTGTAAAAATGAGGATATCATCTATCCTGTGTCAAAAGAGGCGACTTCATTCGTAAAAAACAATTTTCTATAATATTTATTATAGGTCTATAAATTAAAAAGAATAGAAATTAATTTAAACAACTTTTAAGCCGAATTAAACATTCAAGTTTATAAATAAACGGTAAATAATATTAAATTTTTTATTAAAATGNATATGGGGCCTTTTCCGAATGCTATAAAAATATAAAATCAATAAAACAAATAACCGATTTATCTCCCTCTTATCTAAACTTAAATTTATGTTACTTTAGCTCATTTTTTTTTTTACTTTCGTGGTTCTGTTATATATAACAGAGGGAAAGTATGGCGATCGGTCAAAAAATGAACATTTTTGGACTTTGAAACATCGATAAATGCAAAAAATTAGAGGGTTCCCCCCTGTATGTATGGATGTTAGTGTGTGTGAGGGGAGAACAATTTTGTTCATCCACTTGAAACTTAATAATTCCTGTGCTTTTTGATGAAAATTTCTGAAATTCTGCATTTAGGTTTGTGTATTAGTTACATTGCGGCTATTAAATTTCGGTGGTTAAAGATCGACGTGATGGGCAAATAAAGGAGGTCGTGTGTCATATCTGGAGTAGAATCGGATTTAATGACGATTTTACTCGTTATTTGCATTTACAATTATTTATAAAAACACATCTCTTCCCTCAAAATTAAGCTTTTTTATCGTTTTATAATAATTAAAAACATAAAAAGTTTTCTTTGAATAAAATATCATAACAGATGGAACCATCAAATGTTGCCGGGAAAGTTAAGCAACTAGTAACTGGATTTTTATATGTAAGACTAAAAGTTTTTTAGTATATAATCCTCACCACACAAATTTTTTTATAATAATGCATATTATGCATTATTATAAAGAATGCAATAATCATTTTTGTATGCAAGTTTAAACTGTTTCNCATTTTAAAAAGTATATTCGAGAGGATAAAATAATATTTTTAATGATAAATTTCCTGTTATAATAGGAAGAAGTTTATGAATAAAGGCTATTAAAAATATCGATAATTTGAGAAATTATGTGATTTACCTTACTCCTCCTTTCCACAGGGAAATTGTGGACCGCTCCGGAATTATTGCGCATGCCTACTATACCACCGGAAGGTAGTCAGAAGGGAGACGTCTATTCGTTTTCTATTATTGTGCACGAAATTATAGTGAGACAAGGACCTTACTACTTGGGTTCTGTAGAAATAAGTCCAAAAGGTATTATATCTTGCAAACGATCATGCGGTTTTAATTCCTTAATATTAGTTAGACTTTAACAATGGCTGTTGCACGATCCCCTTGTTTACTGGATTGCTCTTATTGTCGTTTATTAACCTCTTCCGTAAACAATTCCGAGCAACAGAGTAAGTATTTTCTTTTTTTCTTTTACTATTTTCTTACCGTTTCAATGATAATTTTACTATAATTTATCTACATTTTTTTAGCAAATTTTAACTCGAATAATGTAGTTTTAATCATCGAATTTTCTACTCTTTACGTATTAATTTAATATATTTTTTAAAACATTTATTTATTTATATTAATGTAAATAATATTGATTATATTTTTATGTATTTAAGATAGATATTATAGAATTATTTTCTGATAAATCCTTCATTTAAAAATATATTTCTTCGCTTATATAAATTGTGGGATATTATAATGGAAGTTTATTACTTCTGAGCTTTCATTTATGCCTGGAACAGTTTTATGTAACATTCCTGAAACCAATATTAGAAAATCTTCGTGTACATAAAGAATTTTATACATGAAGATAAGAAACAGCGAAGAAGGGTGATAAAATTGCTACCAAATCTTGTTCGTTTAGTACAGGAAAGAAGAATTGTTTCCATTAAATAAAAAATAAATAATAAATAATGCTGCAGAATAAATTATCGTGTTGGAAACTAATTTTTAAAATATTTTTCTCTGTATTTAAAATTGATTTTAGTTCGTTATAAGAAAATTATTCTTATCAAATTACAATTATTATTTAACGAAATTGAATAAGATTAGTAATCTTTGTTTATTTATATTAATAAAAATGAAGATTGTGAATTAAATAAAGTATTATTTATATGACATAATATATATATTAATGATAAAGAATATTTTTTAAAAAAATCTCTCCAAAGTTATTGCGTTATTAATCTTCAAGAGGCAACTGAAAAATGGCGAGTCAATTTATCATTAATGAATTCTTCCAAGTTGTTTTTTTCAATTTAAACATTTTTTTTTTAAAAATAAATGTTTTATAAATTTGCTTCACCTTCATACAAATAATAAATAATTACACTAAATTGATGAAAAAGTTTTTAAAATGTTTATAGAGATATTAAAATTCAAAAATGGTTGTCGACTTTTTTTTAAAAAAAAGGAAGAATGTTTACCTACAATGATTAATAGTTTAGAGAAAGTTTTAGATCGAAAAATATTATATTAAATCTTCAAATTCTGGAAGGGAGATTATGATTACATGATTTGATCGCTGCAAAATGAAATTTAATTTAACAGTCTTGATTCGTTGTTAGCATTTTTTCATAAATATTTTCTGACAATCTTAAAAGCTCGTTTATTTTAGGTACTAATTTTTCTATGGTGTGTATTCTGTAATTAATTTTTTTTTTTTTTACACAAGAGACTATTACTCCACCATACTACTGTATGTTATTTAAACTTCCCCTGTATGTTCGCTTATCCTGTAGACAAGAAGTCGTAAGGAAAAGTGGCATTTACAGGGGGAATGATTGCCAGACTAGATAAGATGTATAAAAATAAAAATAAATGTTTTAGAAATCAAATTTATAAGAATAAATTTAATTTATTAGTAATTACGATTGTTTCAATTTATTTTGCAATTAAAAAAGGATTAACAGTAATGAAATATTGTTAATCCATGTTTAAAAAGAGAGAAATGTCGACACGATGAACGAAATATTTGTGTTGTAGATAGGTGTTTTGCTATTGTGATATTTGATCAACTTTTCACAAAGGAACGAAGTTTGTAAGATCAAAATCAGTCAAGTGATACCTGGTGATCGATTTGAAATATCGATAATGTATTTCAATTGCTTTTGACAGTTCAATTTTTATTCGTTTCTTCTTTCGTAGTCAGAAATACATATTTGTTAAATTTATCACGATAAAAGTTTTTTATATTACTTCTTTAAAACTGTATTATTATTAAATTAAAGTAAACATTTTATAGATCGTTTTAAACAAATTAATCTTTTTACGTTAACTTTAACTCTGTGTAGGTTAACAGTTTTTCCTTTAACCTTTAAAAATTTTTATGACGTTCGTTTTAAATATTAATGATATTTACTAGAATATAATGAGAATTATCAAAATTAATTTTAAATAGGTGTTTTTTTTTGTATATTTTTATTTACGAAACGTTTTTATAATGTAAAGATTCTTATAAATTAAATAATCAGAAATTATTTTTTAATGTAAAAAATCAAAGTTGTTATTATTATTAATGTGATTATTTTTTATATTTTAATATAAAAACTGAAATGAATTATGCTATACATTAATATTAATGTGTCAGGCATTTATATTACATGAAGCATCCATTGTTCTATTCTTTTACTCTAGGTTCATATTTTATTTGGCATTGATCATGTGATCCAGGTAGATAAATGTAACTTATTTTCAAGACGATTTATTGCTGCTATATTAAAAAATAAATTCAATTCATACAATATAATTTATTTTATCAAAAAATAAAAATAATTCGAATTGTTTTTGCAGGTTTTTTTTGAGACCATAAATCTTAGAACGAGTGGTAAAAATTAATTATTTTTCTTAATGAATAAATAGAAATAATTTTCAATAAAATTTTATTTTATAATTTTCTTTTATCTCGTGTATTATTACATTGATTTTCCTCGTATTCCGTGAAAATCTATTTACTTTGAACATAAAAATAGGAAGGGGAAAAATTATCTTTTTTGTAATACAAAGGTAAATCAATAGATCATGAGAGGATCCATTAAAGAATTAAACACTAGTGAGGTTAACCAACTAAAGGATAAGTAAGGTTAAACGTAAATATCCGCATTGTTCTCCTCTAGTTTTAGAAACAAATTCCATGAATGTGGTAATTATGGAAAGCTTCTTCCTTTAGGCGGATTATAGATCAACCGCATTGACTAAAATATGTTATAAATGTTTAATTCTTACATTAATAATTATTATTAAAGTTTTGATTTAACTATAATTCTATTTTTAGTTTTATTATTAAGACAAATATTATTAGTATATTATCAATATTATATTAATTAATCATTTAACATCGTTCTGGAAGAAATCTCTACACTTTATTTCAACACAAACTATTCACCTATAGCAAATTAAATGATTAGTAGTTATAGAATAAATTTCTGATAGAATAATAATAATAATATTTTGTATTAAAAATTCACGAAATTTTTCCATTCTTTTTAATCAATGTTAAAATTAGCTAAAAAAATAAGCCATTTTATTCATTAGCAACTAAAATATTTATAGTTTCAAAGGCAGAACTTGGTGTTGTCGTTGGTATTATTGATCTTTAAGTAGAATCAATGAATATAAACCATATTTGGGTGTGTCGTTAAACGTTTATTAGAAGGCTAAATCTTATGAAGACAGGATAACTTTTATATTACTGCTTTCAACCGATGCATTCGTCAGCAAATCGTTCGCGAAACATCGCTATTCTGATCGATACGTACTGAAATTTGTCTTATTTCCGGATATTTTAAATTATCGAATCACCAAAAATAATGTGTGATTAATTTAATACTAAATTCACTAAGTTTCTGATAGTTTAAAAGCGTGTTACATTGTTAAAATGTTTTATAATTTCATATATTATCTCCAAATTAATAAGTTAAAATACGCTTTAAAAAATATCAACATTTTATATAATTTTAATGTGAAATTATAGTTTAAAAATCCTTGATAATTGAATTTTTTTATAAATCCTTAAAATCCTTAGTATTATTTAAAGCATACTTTTCTAAGGATACTTTTAAANCATTTTAAAAAGTATATTCGAGAGGATAAAATAATATTTTTAATGATAAATTTCCTGTTATAATAGGAAGAAGTTTATGAATAAAGGCTATTAAAAATATCGATAATTTGAGAAATTATGTGATTTACCTTACTCCTCCTTTCCACAGGGAAATTGTGGACCGCTCCGGAATTATTGCGCATGCCTACTATACCACCGGAAGGTAGTCAGAAGGGAGACGTCTATTCGTTTTCTATTATTGTGCACGAAATTATAGTGAGACAAGGACCTTACTACTTGGGTTCTGTAGAAATAAGTCCAAAAGGTATTATATCTTGCAAACGATCATGCGGTTTTAATTCCTTAATATTAGTTAGACTTTAACAATGGCTGTTGCACGATCCCCTTGTTTACTGGATTGCTCTTATTGTCGTTTATTAACCTCTTCCGTAAACAATTCCGAGCAACAGAGTAAGTATTTTCTTTTTTTCTTTTACTATTTTCTTACCGTTTCAATGATAATTTTACTATAATTTATCTACATTTTTTTAGCAAATTTTAACTCGAATAATGTAGTTTTAATCATCGAATTTTCTACTCTTTACGTATTAATTTAATATATTTTTTAAAACATTTATTTATTTATATTAATGTAAATAATATTGATTATATTTTTATGTATTTAAGATAGATATTATAGAATTATTTTCTGATAAATCCTTCATTTAAAAATATATTTCTTCGCTTATATAAATTGTGGGATATTATAATGGAAGTTTATTACTTCTGAGCTTTCATTTATGCCTGGAACAGTTTTATGTAACATTCCTGAAACCAATATTAGAAAATCTTCGTGTACATAAAGAATTTTATACATGAAGATAAGAAACAGCGAAGAAGGGTGATAAAATTGCTACCAAATCTTGTTCGTTTAGTACAGGAAAGAAGAATTGTTTCCATTAAATAAAAAATAAATAATAAATAATGCTGCAGAATAAATTATCGTGTTGGAAACTAATTTTTAAAATATTTTTCTCTGTATTTAAAATTGATTTTAGTTCGTTATAAGAAAATTATTCTTATCAAATTACAATTATTATTTAACGAAATTGAATAAGATTAGTAATCTTTGTTTATTTATATTAATAAAAATGAAGATTGTGAATTAAATAAAGTATTATTTATATGACATAATATATATATTAATGATAAAGAATATTTTTTAAAAAAATCTCTCCAAAGTTATTGCGTTATTAATCTTCAAGAGGCAACTGAAAAATGGCGAGTCAATTTATCATTAATGAATTCTTCCAAGTTGTTTTTTTCAATTTAAACATTTTTTTTTTAAAAATAAATGTTTTATAAATTTGCTTCACCTTCATACAAATAATAAATAATTACACTAAATTGATGAAAAAGTTTTTAAAATGTTTATAGAGATATTAAAATTCAAAAATGGTTGTCGACTTTTTTTTAAAAAAAAGGAAGAATGTTTACCTACAATGATTAATAGTTTAGAGAAAGTTTTAGATCGAAAAATATTATATTAAATCTTCAAATTCTGGAAGGGAGATTATGATTACATGATTTGATCGCTGCAAAATGAAATTTAATTTAACAGTCTTGATTCGTTGTTAGCATTTTTTCATAAATATTTTCTGACAATCTTAAAAGCTCGTTTATTTTAGGTACTAATTTTTCTATGGTGTGTATTCTGTAATTAATTTTTTTTTTTTTTACACAAGAGACTATTACTCCACCATACTACTGTATGTTATTTAAACTTCCCCTGTATGTTCGCTTATCCTGTAGACAAGAAGTCGTAAGGAAAAGTGGCATTTACAGGGGGAATGATTGCCAGACTAGATAAGATGTATAAAAATAAAAATAAATGTTTTAGAAATCAAATTTATAAGAATAAATTTAATTTATTAGTAATTACGATTGTTTCAATTTATTTTGCAATTAAAAAAGGATTAACAGTAATGAAATATTGTTAATCCATGTTTAAAAAGAGAGAAATGTCGACACGATGAACGAAATATTTGTGTTGTAGATAGGTGTTTTGCTATTGTGATATTTGATCAACTTTTCACAAAGGAACGAAGTTTGTAAGATCAAAATCAGTCAAGTGATACCTGGTGATCGATTTGAAATATCGATAATGTATTTCAATTGCTTTTGACAGTTCAATTTTTATTCGTTTCTTCTTTCGTAGTCAGAAATACATATTTGTTAAATTTATCACGATAAAAGTTTTTTATATTACTTCTTTAAAACTGTATTATTATTAAATTAAAGTAAACATTTTATAGATCGTTTTAAACAAATTAATCTTTTTACGTTAACTTTAACTCTGTGTAGGTTAACAGTTTTTCCTTTAACCTTTAAAAATTTTTATGACGTTCGTTTTAAATATTAATGATATTTACTAGAATATAATGAGAATTATCAAAATTAATTTTAAATAGGTGTTTTTTTTTGTATATTTTTATTTACGAAACGTTTTTATAATGTAAAGATTCTTATAAATTAAATAATCAGAAATTATTTTTTAATGTAAAAAATCAAAGTTGTTATTATTATTAATGTGATTATTTTTTATATTTTAATATAAAAACTGAAATGAATTATGCTATACATTAATATTAATGTGTCAGGCATTTATATTACATGAAGCATCCATTGTTCTATTCTTTTACTCTAGGTTCATATTTTATTTGGCATTGATCATGTGATCCAGGTAGATAAATGTAACTTATTTTCAAGACGATTTATTGCTGCTATATTAAAAAATAAATTCAATTCATACAATATAATTTATTTTATCAAAAAATAAAAATAATTCGAATTGTTTTTGCAGGTTTTTTTTGAGACCATAAATCTTAGAACGAGTGGTAAAAATTAATTATTTTTCTTAATGAATAAATAGAAATAATTTTCAATAAAATTTTATTTTATAATTTTCTTTTATCTCGTGTATTATTACATTGATTTTCCTCGTATTCCGTGAAAATCTATTTACTTTGAACATAAAAATAGGAAGGGGAAAAATTATCTTTTTTGTAATACAAAGGTAAATCAATAGATCATGAGAGGATCCATTAAAGAATTAAACACTAGTGAGGTTAACCAACTAAAGGATAAGTAAGGTTAAACGTAAATATCCGCATTGTTCTCCTCTAGTTTTAGAAACAAATTCCATGAATGTGGTAATTATGGAAAGCTTCTTCCTTTAGGCGGATTATAGATCAACCGCATTGACTAAAATATGTTATAAATGTTTAATTCTTACATTAATAATTATTATTAAAGTTTTGATTTAACTATAATTCTATTTTTAGTTTTATTATTAAGACAAATATTATTAGTATATTATCAATATTATATTAATTAATCATTTAACATCGTTCTGGAAGAAATCTCTACACTTTATTTCAACACAAACTATTCACCTATAGCAAATTAAATGATTAGTAGTTATAGAATAAATTTCTGATAGAATAATAATAATAATATTTTGTATTAAAAATTCACGAAATTTTTCCATTCTTTTTAATCAATGTTAAAATTAGCTAAAAAAATAAGCCATTTTATTCATTAGCAACTAAAATATTTATAGTTTCAAAGGCAGAACTTGGTGTTGTCGTTGGTATTATTGATCTTTAAGTAGAATCAATGAATATAAACCATATTTGGGTGTGTCGTTAAACGTTTATTAGAAGGCTAAATCTTATGAAGACAGGATAACTTTTATATTACTGCTTTCAACCGATGCATTCGTCAGCAAATCGTTCGCGAAACATCGCTATTCTGATCGATACGTACTGAAATTTGTCTTATTTCCGGATATTTTAAATTATCGAATCACCAAAAATAATGTGTGATTAATTTAATACTAAATTCACTAAGTTTCTGATAGTTTAAAAGCGTGTTACATTGTTAAAATGTTTTATAATTTCATATATTATCTCCAAATTAATAAGTTAAAATACGCTTTAAAAAATATCAACATTTTATATAATTTTAATGTGAAATTATAGTTTAAAAATCCTTGATAATTGAATTTTTTTATAAATCCTTAAAATCCTTAGTATTATTTAAAGCATACTTTTCTAAGGATACTTTTAAATGTCAAAATAAGTATCTTATTTTTCATAAAGGAGCTTTTATTAGCATTTATTGTCAAAAATAAAATAATTCCCGTTTTTTTTTTTTATTCAGAGATGAAAAGTTAGAGTTTAATAATAGAATCACGTACGAAATGATAAAAAAAAATCATTTTTATATTCAAATAAAGATGTGATATGATATTTCTATTTTTTAAGAAAAATATTAAAATTATTAACATTTTTCTTTGATTTTACCTGCTATTTNAAACCATATTTGGGTGTGTCGTTAAACGTTTATTAGAAGGCTAAATCTTATGAAGACAGGATAACTTTTATATTACTGCTTTCAACCGATGCATTCGTCAGCAAATCGTTCGCGAAACATCGCTATTCTGATCGATACGTACTGAAATTTGTCTTATTTCCGGATATTTTAAATTATCGAATCACCAAAAATAATGTATGATTAATTTAATACTAAATTCACTAAGTTTCTGATAGTTTAAAAGCGTGTTACATTGTTAAAATGTTTTATAATTTCATATATTATCTCCAAATTAATAAGTTAAAATACGCTTTAAAAAATATCAACATTTTATATAATTTTAATGTGAAATTATAGTTTAAAAATCCTTGATAATTGAATTTTTTTATAAATCCTTAAAATCCTTAGTATTATTTAAAGCATACTTTTCTAAGGATACTTTTAAATGTCAAAATAAGTATCTTATTTTTCATAAAGGAGCTTTTATTAGCATTTATTGTCAAAAATAAAATAATTCCCGTTTTTTTTTTATTCAGAGATGAAAAGTTAGAGTTTAATAATAGAATCACGTACGAAATGATAAAAAAAATAATTTTTATATTCAAATAAAAATGTGATAAGATATTTCTATTTTTTAAGAAAAATATTAAAATTATTAACATTTTTCTTTGATTTTACCTGCTATTTGCATTTTATATTTATATAATTGTTCCCTACACAGAAATTCTTTATTTATTATTAATTCTTTGTACACGTTTAAAAATTGTTAACGAAATTCTTCATTAAAATTGTAAATGTAAGTATAGTTCTAGACAAAAATTCAGTAGAAACATCTGTAAATAATTTGCATACATGTATAAATAACTGTGATACTTAGATTTCTTTTCTTCATAGATACTTAACATCATTAGGTATATGTAAACATCTATAATTTATAAGCATCGATGTATATAGTATTTACAAATATAAGCAATCTGTGAGCGTAATTTATGAGTATAAGCATCTATTAACATCCACAAACAGTACAAAAAGCATTAAATCATGAACATAAGCATCTATGGGCATCCACAAATCATATAAAAGCATTAAATCATAAGCAAACTTAGTAAAGAATTTATGTTTTTTTTTTTTAATATATAAAATTTAAATTGACAATTATAATTTAATTTTAATAAATTATTATCGTTTTACTAACATAGAAAAGAGATTTATGCTCTATTCCAATGAAATGAATTGAATATTGTTAGTTTAAAAAATCTGACAAACGATTATGTGAATAACAACAGATGGAAAAGTTTGATTACAATATAAGTGATATGGAAATGAATAGAGGAGACATGGGAAATATATTGCGATAACTTTTCTTATTCTAGAGGTTGTCATTTACTGGTAGAAACAAATAACATAGAAGCAATTCCGGAAATGACATTTTGCTCAATCAACAAATCTATAACAGATGTTCTTACTATTTCTGAGGAAATAGATTAATGTACGTTGCTTATTATTGGCTAAAAAGAAACTAAACTACATTTCTATTAATAATACAAAAATATGAAAGATCGTTCACCCATTACTAAGAAGTAATTTTCATATATTTTATCTATGTATAGATGCATAAGTATTTAAGACGGGCGAATAGAATTTTGTAAGGTAAGGGATACATGAAATATTAATATGTTCTAAGTCACTAGCCTATATAATAATAATTAAAAATAATTACAAAAATAGTATATAGTAAAACCTGTGTAAATCGGAATATTATTTCCGGTTTGGCAGGTTTCCTTTTTGAACAGGTTTTTTTTTTATCGCAGAAAATCGCATCATCTAGAAGAATTTTTTCTGTTTGAGAAAAATTCTGACCGAATTTTGGGGAAAATACCCCAAATTTTTGAGTGGACATCGGAAAATTCTCCTTGGTTTATCACTGGACCGTCTTGCTCCTTTTTTAAAGAACCTTGTAAACGTTTAAAGTGAAATTTTACTCGAAATATAATATTTATAGCTTTAAAGTTCACACTCTGTTAATTACAATATAATTGCAATAAAAGATTGTATTTTAGATAAATATAGACCTGTTGTACGTTTATCATCGACCCAAATATAATTCAATTAAATTATCGCCTGTAGAATGTCAATTGAACTTCAGATAAATGAAGGAATGTTATTCTTCAACCTTTATCTTTTATATATTTGAAGAGTAAAGATTCGTTGTTTATCAATATTGGAAAGAGAAAAAGATAATAAATTTTAGTAGTTAACCACACACGTATATATAATTTAAAAAATTTACAGGGTCTTTTTTATATTTTTAAATATATTCAGCTGTATAAATTATATAAATAATGAACATAATCGGGATTTGATTTAGCTTTGTTGCCTTAAGCTATAATATAACAGACCCTTCCTTCACCAAACAGCTAATGTAAACTTATTTAAGGATATGATATTCCTCGAAGCGTGAGACTTTAAGCTGTAGATATAACATATAGAAGGCTTTTCTACCAATGCTAATGAGTAATACATGTTAACTTTTGGGATGGCCCTTCGTAGTATGAGTCCTTACTATAATTATAACATATAAAAGGTCCTTTCTCCTCTACCAAATAACAGAAATAGATATTTTGATGGTAAACGAAGCCCTAAACGGAGATGTACTTGATCAGGTTTGTGCATTCATTCCCTGAACATATTAATAAATTTAATAGAAGTTAATATATAAAAGTACGTTTTTATAAGCGATTTCCAGTGATAAAACCGGAATAATATGTTATATTACTTCACAAGAATCGTTTCAAATACATATACATCAATCAATTTAATGAATATTCGATAGCTGAAACGGTTTATTGATTTGACTGCATATTTATGGATTTATCGATTTACAAACCATTTATGGATATACAAACCATTACGATTTACTGCTGTTTAGTAGGATATTTTTTTAATATTTCATTTGTCTTGTCTCACGGTTGCATTAAATTACAATTTATTCCTTAAAACAATGAATTGATTATAATTAAATACGCGTGTTTTATAATGTAAAAATATCTATTTTCGTTTTATTCTAAAAATAAATATATAAAAATAATATATTTTTGAATTTATTAAGATAAAAAAAAAGGTAGAGAAAATGTGAATAAAATTAAATTATTTTTAAAATGATTTATTATTCAGGAAAAGAAAGATAAGCTGATTTATCTTTATTATCCTCTTTTTGAAAAAATCGTTTCGATAAAATAATAATTCGGATTTTTCTCCGTAGAAAAATAATAAAATAATTGAATTATTCGCTGTATTATTATATAAAGCTAGAAATAATTCACCAGGAAATTGTATTTTAACTTAGGATATGGAAGAAAACCAGCAAAAATTATTGTGAAATGATAATTGGGCTGCAATTTTTAATTTATTCAATTTAAAATATATGCTCTCCACCTCAAATTAGTAGTTGCTTGCCCCTGTACAGCATACTTTTCCTAATAACAACACAGTCATACCGGCCATAACTCCGTTTTTGGGAATTTTTTGAATTGAAATCACGTGACTTCCGGTATAGATTAGAAGTTCGTATACTGTTAATTGAGGCCTCCTTCCCTTAATCTTTCCATATCTTTTCTCGATTTTCATTTATCTAAAACCGTTTACGAGATTAAGGAATGACATTCAGACATACAGACGGATTACAGTGGGAATTTTAGGTTTACAAATATTGGAAATTGAAATTATTCTTATATCTTGTGATGAATGATGAAACGACATGCATTATAAATAATTTCCTGTTAGTTAAATAATTTTAATTGCCAAAAATTATACAAAATATTAATTTATATTTAAGCTTATAACTTTAATTCTGTAGAATTAATTTCTATAATTCCGTATAAAAATAATAAAAGAATATTTCACAGTTAATATTTATCTTTTATTCATAAAATTCCACACACTTCAACTAAATTAAATTATATTTTCCTATTTTCATTCTGTATAAATTATTTAAAATTTTCGTCTAAATTATTTTCCTAAAAAGATTAAATAATTTATCCCTGAATAATTTTAGTAGAAAGTTATTTATGTTAATTATTTTCTTTCAATTTAAATTTCGGAAATGATCTAATATTATTATTATTATTGATATATCTTGTTTATTGTAGTCATATACGTTAAATCTATCTACATGTATTATACATGAAAGTGTAAAATTAATTTAGCTTTCTCCAATTGTAATTACCATAAATCACTTTTCTATATACGATAGTTTATATCTAGATATTTTCCAATTTCATCCTTGTTGTAAGTATCTGCATATCTCGTGTAACTGCCAATTGAAAATAATTTTCTTTTCATCTCTATTTAACTTAACAAATTGTCAAATTTAATTTCTCAAATAAATTAAATCTTCAATCGGAAGTTATTCTTCTAAGAAAGGTTTAATTAAATTATATTAGAAATGACCATCTTTCGTATATATTAATACATAAAATTGATTTTTAAGATGATTTTTTATTATTATGAATTATATCTTAATATACAATTACGAAATGGTTTATTAATAGAATATTAACAATGTTCAAGCGAATATTAACAGTAATATTAAACTACTGTTGTATAATTAGTTAAATATTATTAATGTTCAACAGTGAACATCATTAATTTCCTGTTAAAACTTAATTATCATATTTTATTCAATTTATTTTTATGTACATCACATATTTATCCCCGCATCCTCTACTTTATTTTTATTTCATTGTATCCCTCTACTGTTTAGTGGATTATTCTGATAATTTGAATAAATTATTATTATTATACATGGTCTTCCTGAATTCAGAAACGTAATAAATAATTCTTATTCTATGAAACCTTTATATAACGATTGAATAAAATAAGAATTTTTCTTCGTCTCTCTTCGTCTAAATATTAATTATTTGTAAATTTATAAAGTTATCAGATGTGGTTTAATCTAGCTTTAGGTTACATAAGAAGAGAAATTTAATAATTACATAAGAAAAAATGTTCAAATAGTTAGATGAACACTTGTCAAAACATATGAAGAAAAAAACAGATATAGAAGATGAAAGGGGATGTTTACTACACCGCAATAAAGATTCGTTAGAGTTTATCTTATTATTTCATAGATATTATTTAAGTTTCCATACGAATTCCTTCTGTTTTTAAGTATGAACTTGTTCTATTTATTCATTTGTCGACTTATTAAAAATTATTTGTTTGATAGTTGCAACAACCACTTTATACTTAACTTAAGATGTTTAAAATCATCCAAATCATTTAAATAAAATTGAAAGATTGTGAAAGAAACTAAAGAGGGTGGAAAAAGATAAAACGAGGTTAAGAAAGTTTTAAGCAGGAGTTATTAAAGGCGAATAAGTAAAAAAAAAATGGAGGAAACAGATGAAAGAAGTGTTATTTCTTCGGCGTATTTGATCTTCTCGGAAATAAAATGGAAGCAGTTGCGCCTGGCTATAAATGTAGAAAAAAAAGGTCGTCTCGCCTTTCATTGTAACTATTAAAAAAACAGTGTCATCACTCTTTGTGATCACTCGTTTCTAAGAATGGCAGAACAAGATGATACTCTTTTTCTCTTTTTTCTAACTTTACAGGTCTGTAAAAATGAGGATATCATCTATCCTGTGTCAAAAGAGGCGACTTCATTCGTAAAAAACAATTTTCTATAATATTTATTATAGGTCTATAAATTAAAAAGAATAGAAATTAATTTAAACAACTTTTAAGCCGAATTAAACATTCAAGTTTATAAATAAACGGTAAATAATATTAAATTTTTTATTAAAATGTTATAAACAACAGGTTTTTTATTAAGATCTCTATGTAAATTAAATATTAAGCTAATTAAAAGGATATTTCTCTCTCACTTTATTCTATAAGTTACAACTGATATATCCTACATTAAGGCGTGTATATCCTAGTTATGTTCTGTTATATATATATGTGAAAACAATATAAAATTGGCCGTTTTGGTAAGATATTGTTAAAAAATCGTTTAAACCCAAACATTGATTACTATTTTTTTTTTCTTTGAACGGTTTTTCTAAAGTATTCATGGAAATCGATATTTTCTTACAAAGAAAAATCTACTGTTGAAATTTAGTAAAATGGCTGTAAATAAATCTTGAAAAATTGATTATATTTCTTATGACTAAATATTAATTCTTAACAAAATCTATCTGTTTATTTGTGTTTTTTCTAACACATACAACTGTAGCGCATGTTATAAGAACGTGTTATCTCTTAGATGCAAACAGAGTAGACACTCGTAGCATTATGGAAATTATAAGATATATTCCCAGTTTAGTTAATATTGAAAGAATGACTTACAAAATATGTTTTTATGGTGATTATTACATAATTTTAATTTAAAATTTTACACTGAATTCGAAGATATTCATTAAAATTTTTCACTGTAATTAAAATTTCGTTTAATTGCTGTGTTTTATTGCTATATTTTTTACTTACAGTACTAATTTTCGATTGTATTTTNGAATAATTTTTTTTTTTTTTCATTTCTCGAAGTTTCAAGTTAACAATAGAGTCGTGCCGGTGATCTATGTAACAACTTTCAAAGGAAAATATTTGAATTGAAATAACATGGCTTTCGGTTTGCATCGGAAGTTCCTGTATAGTTACTCAAGTCCTTCTCTCTCTATGATTTCCATATCTTATCTCAATTCGCTTTAAAATCCATATAATTTTTTCGGTTAAACAAAATAATAATCAATTTATTTAAATGTATTATTAAGTTCATAATTCGTTTCTTTAGAGGGAATTATGTATGCATAAATTAAAATTGCCATTCATGTCATTCTCTTCCCCATTATCTCCACGTTATCCTCTTTTCCAGGTGCTGTTCATGCGTAAATTATATAACTGGTAAGATTAATGCTTATCGCTCTTTTTTTATTATAAAAGCAACAAAAATATTTTCAAACTTTTCCTCATTTTAACGGAAATAATGCAACAAAACTTGGTATGTTCATTATTCTATTTTAAGCCATACAAGCTTACTAACATTCAAATAATTTCAGAATTTTGAAAGTAATTTTTTTTTTGTGCTTTGTTAGTACACAGTACATTATTTCAGAATGATTTTATTCTTATTTTCTAAAGGTTCAAAACATAAAATATTGAAATTAATAAGAACTTCTGAAATCTAATCCATTTTCTTTTATTTTCCATTCGTATTTTTTATTTATTATGCACGAAAAACCTTTAAAAACACATCTGTAAGGTAAACATTTATTAGAGAAAAATGATTTTTTTATCGTCTCATCATTTGTTCGTGTTTTTATTTATTTATTTTTCTTTTGTTTTATTAATGCTGTATTAGAGATAACGTTAATTAGCAATGTTTCATTATAATAAATAAACATAGTAAAAACATCTTCAAATGGAACTGTATCAACAGTTTGAACGGAAAAAAGAGCGTAAGAGAAAGGATAAACAGATTGAAAATGGTGAGAGAAACCTGAAATTCATTTACGTAAACAAGGTAATAATAATATAACCTTTATTTATTTAAAAATGTTAGTCTCTAGTGTAATCTTTAAGAGAAGAAAATAGAAATATTTTTATGTAAAACTTGTAAACAAACTAATTTTTCACGAATTTATATAAAAATCTCCATTTCAAAAACATAGTTTAAGAGGAAAAATCTCAAATATTTATTATTTTATATTATTATTTTTTCACTGAATAACTTATTTTACTTGATTTACACATATTTTTACTTGATAAATTATTGTCACAATGTCGGGCTGCAATTTTTAATTATATTTTTTAATTTATTTAATTTAAAAAATATATATATGCTCTCCATCTCAAATTAGTAGTGACTTGCCCCTGTACATCATACTTTTCCTTTAACTTTAGAGTCATGCCGTTCATCGATATAACTCCTTTTTGGGGGAAATGTTTGAATTGAAATATACTTAATCGGGGCCTCATTAATCTTTCCACCCATTCCACTTCGTTTTCGAGATTAAGAAAGGACAGCCTGACAGACAGGTAGACAGACAACAGTGGGAATTTATAAGTTTACAATTTTCCAAATTGTACCAATAATTAAGTAAAGTAGGAATTGAATTTTTATAATAATAATAATAATAATATAATTGTTCAAATCATTTATAACTTTAAAGAGAATTTATATAATGCTAAATTAAATAAATTATAAAAATATAACGAGTTCCCATCGTAGAAATTATTATAGTTTCGATGTATGTAAATGTTACAATTGGAAATTGGAAATTTAATCAACAGTTTCTAAATTTAACAATTTCGATTTTGAAAATTTCGCTAAAACAAAATATTTTTATAATTATTTCATCAAGAGAAACGTCTCTAGTAAAACATCAAATCGATTTTTCTCTTTGAATCGTTGAAATTAAACATACAAATGGACTCATTTCTGTTGTTGAAATCGTTAAAATTTTACGATTTCAAGTTATTCACTATCATTTCCATATGAAGTGGGTATTTGGGATAAATTAACTTAATTTTAAATAATGTTTATTATTCAAAAATTATCAATTGAAAATGTTTGTTTTTTTTTAAATCAGAAAAATAGTATAATATACAGTATTGTTAATTTCAGTTCTTAGAATAATTATTAACAACGAAAGCTGTTAATTATTATAAAATAGTAAAAAGCTTAATTTTGAGGGTAGAGATGAGTATTATAAAACATTTTAAAATGATAATAACGAATAAAATCTTCATTTAGTCCGAGATATCACACGTGAACCCTTATCTCCCTATTCCTTCGACTTTTAACTGTAAAAATTTAGCACCATTAATGATCCTTGTACAGTACACAAATTTTATTGCAAAATTTCAGATATTTTCGACAAAAAGGCATAGGAATTATTGTTTCAAAGTGAGTGAACAAGACATCATCCCCTTCCACATTACATTCATACGTACAGAAATAAAATCCGAATGTTTTTTTTTTTTTTTCATTTCTCGAAGTTTCAAGTTAACAATAGAGTCGTGCCGGTGATCTATGTAACAACTTTCAAAGGAAAATATTTGAATTGAAATAACATGGCTTTCGGTTTGCATCGGAAGTTCCTGTATAGTTACTCAAGTCCTTCTCTCTCTATGATTTCCATATCTTATCTCACTTTTCATCTAGCTATCTATGTTCTCGAGATTAAGGAAGGACGGACAGACGTACGGACGATAATGAGAATTTATAGGTCTATAATTTTTTCAAATTGCAGCCTAATTATTAAAAATCGAATAATCTTACAGAAATCAAAATTTCACTACATCTGTTTAATAAGAATATAAAAGAATTTAACGAAGATTGATTGGTTGGAAGTATGATTATCTTAACGATGATTGGTCGAACAATTAAAAAAGAAAATGCGGAGATACACCTACTTCATACTATTTTTACTTTGTCGATCAATCGTAGTTTAGAGAACCACGCCTTTAACAAATCCTTATTAATATCTTTTTGGTTTAAAATCACACAGGATAGACTATATTCATAGACTCTTCTTTGTTTTATCTTAACAATCATAATCTATGATTTCTTCTATATATATTCTTCAAGTCTATAATCCTATCTTCATTAAAAAGTTTAAAATAGATTGTACAGTTAATTTTGAATATGAAAGGGTACATTTTCTGAGGGGTCCTGATTTACAATTCCTTATAGAAGTACGAATAACAGCTTCATTCCCTAACCCTCCCTTATAATGGAGGGATAAGGATTATACTAGATATATTATAAATCAAGTTTACATATAATAGGCGAAATTACGCCTAATCATGGGGTTCCTCGCATTTAATAATCAATTTTATGCTGGGTAGAGAATGGAGGAGATACTACATTTGTATTTTCCTGATAGTCGTGGAAAATCTTAGTTCTATATTCGATCATTTATTTTATAGGGGATGGCGTAGGAGTCATTGTCATAGTGAGCGATTGCACTGAGGATCACATTCTATTCTAGTGGCCAGAAACATGGCCAAACATGGAGCCTTAATGTACTGGTGGGTGCGTTAATAAATGAATGAATCAATCTAAATACAACTTTCAATTAAACAAATATTTGTTAGGAAAGTTTACGATAAAATTGTTTATATGTTCGTTTGTTTTCTGTGCGACATACACAACTTTTTATGAAATTAATTCTAATCAATACATTAAATTATACAATTTGACAAATTAGAAAAAAAAAACAATTACAGACAATTACAAGAAAATTAAAGTGACGAATCAATAATAATTTCTAAATTTTTTTTATGTTTAATTATAATTATTATACGGAAACTAAGTGTAAAAAAATATATAAATATTTTTTAAATTGCTAAAGTTCTTATATTACTCATTCAAATTTAATAATGAAAGATGTTAAGATTTTCCTGATTATTTCACTGGGTATGAACACGATCGTTACAAGAAATATATAAAATTTCTGACATTTGAAATCAATTTGAACAAAAATTTCAAACTTTCCATAAAATGTTCATTTGTAATTATCAAAATATCGATTTTTTTTAGAAATGTCAATTTATTATTATTTTTGAGTTAGGATCTTTATAAACATAGTAAAAAATAACATTTAAATTAGAAAATATATTTTACAAAAAAAATTTAATTAATTAAGAGAAGTAAATGTAATTTAAATATAATAATTAATATTTTTATAATATTTTAATTAAATATATTACAGTAAAACCTGAGTAAACCGGAATGGCACGGCACTNTTGGTTGGAAGTATGATTATCTTAACGATGATTGGTCGAACAATTAAAAAAGAAAATGCGGAGATACACCTACTTCATACTATTTTTACTTTGTCGATCAATCGTAGTTTAGAGAACCACGCCTTTAACAAATCCTTATTAATATCTTTTTGGTTTAAAATCGCACGTTATCACACAGGATAGACTATATTCATAGACTGTTCTTTGTTTTATCTTAACAATCATAATCTATGATTTCTTCTATATATATTCTTCAAGTCTATAATCCTATCTTCATTAAAAAGTTTAAAATAGATTGTACAGTTAATTTTGAATATGAAAGGGTACATTTTCTGAGGGGTCCTGATTTACAATTCCTTATAGAAGTACGAATAACAGCTTCATTCCCTAACCCTCCCTTATAATGGAGGGATAAGGATTATACTAGATATATTATAAATCAAGTTTACATATAATAGGCGAAATTACGCCTAATCATGGGGTTCCTCGCATTTAATAATCAATTTTATGCTGGGTAGAGAATGGAGGAGATACTACATTTGTATTTTCCTGATAGTCGTGGAAAATCTTAGTTCTATATTCGATCATTTATTTTATAGGGGATGGCGTAGGAGTCATTGTCATAGTGAGCGATTGCACTGAGGATCACATTCTATTCTAGTGGCCAGAAACATGGCCAAACATGGAGCCTTAATGTACTGGTGGGTGCGTTAATAAATGAATGAATCAATCTAAATACAACTTTCAATTAAACAAATATTTGTTAGGAAAGTTTACGATAAAATTGTTTATATGTTCGTTTGTTTTCTGTGCGACATACACAACTTTTTATGAAATTAATTCTAATCAATACATTAAATTATACAATTTGACAAATTAGAAAAAAAAACAATTACAGACAATTACAAGAAAATTAAAGTGACGAATCAATAATAATTTCTAAATTTTTTTTATGTTTAATTATAATTATTATACGGAAACTAAGTGTAAAAAAATATATAAATATTTTTTAAATTGCTAAAGTTCTTATATTACTCATTCAAATTTAATAATGAAAGATGTTAAGATTTTCCTGATTATTTCACTGGGTATGAACACGATCGTTACAAGAAATATATAAAATTTCTGACATTTGAAATCAATTTGAACAAAAATTTCAAACTTTCCATAAAATGTTCATTTGTAATTATCAAAATATCGATTTTTTTTAGAAATGTCAATTTATTATTATTTTTGAGTTAGGATCTTTATAAACATAGTAAAAAATAACATTTAAATTAGAAAATATATTTTACAAAAAAAATTTAATTAATTAAGAGAAGTAAATGTAATTTAAATATAATAATTAATATTTTTATAATATTTTAATTAAATATATTACAGTAAAACCTGAGTAAACCGGAATGGCACGGCACTGAATATTTTTATCAGGTTTGGCAGATTTTCGTTTTGAGCAGGTTATTTTTAACGTAGAAAATCGCTCCGTTCCAAAGCATTTTTCCCATTTAGACAGGTTTTTGTTTTATTCAGGTTCCGTTTTAGACAGGTTTTACAAAAATTACATCATTATGTTGTAGTATATAGTTTATATTCGTATTAATGTACAGTATTTTATACTCATAACTATAAATTATAATGGTTGAACCCTATTGTTTAAGGGAAAGTATGATGTACAGAGGAAATACATTACTAATTTGAGGTGGAAAGCATATATTTTAAATTAAATAAATTTTAAAAATATGATTAAAAATTGAAACCCAGCATTGTGACGATGTCACAATAGATAATTGTTCGTTTCAAATTTAAGCGCTTAATTTAAGAAAATTATAAAACAACAGACATATCTCAGTTATTAAAAGTATCGAGAAATAAAACTAAGTGCTTTATTCTTCTAATTTCTTAATATAAACTCACTATAGATACAGTAGAATGTTGAAAGTCACAAGATAGATTTAGCCTATAAAACTTTAACATAAATCGTTCTCTAGAGGGAAGAGAGGAGAAAGAAAGTGCAGTAACATTACAATATAAGAAATTACATCAAAGCGGAAAATTATTATTGTTCCAATAATAAAACTCAAATGTAACTTTCATACATAAAACATAAATTTATAAAAAAAAAAGTCATCAATATGAACGATAAAAATTGGATTTTCTTTAGTGAGGAAAAAAAAAGGATATTTTTCCGTTATATCTTGAAAATTTGAAATCTGATAATTTCCATTTTTGAAGATGGAAATTATCAGAAGTAAAGCCATAACATTAAGAACAATGTAAAATGCACGAATTTAAATATATTTAAATAAATGCTGCAAGAAAAGAATGTTGAAATTGTAATATTTTATTGAATATGTTTAATTATTTTGATATTACTTGCTTGTTTTTATTTTAAATTTTAAATTTGCTCGGAAATGTAAAATGCCTCATCTCACATTATGTAATTTGTTTATTTAATAAATAATTTATTTTAAACTTACGTAAACTTAGAATGGAATTCGAGAGTTTAATTAAAATTTTCGGTTTGGATTATAATTTTCTATGTAATTTAACTTTAATCGACGATAAATATCTTCAAAAAACATTAATTTTTTAATTTAAAAATGAAATCAAATATTACAAACAGGAAATGTTTTTATGCATCATGCAATTTGAAAAAAATTCTAGACTTATTGTCTGTCTATATGTCTGACTGTCCTTCTGTAATCTCTAGAACGAAGTCAGGTAGATGGAATTCGAGGCAAGATGTGGAAAGATTTAGAGCAGGAGACCCAGATTAACTATATAGATTCTTCAACTGTAGACCGATAGTCACATTATTTCAATTGAAATATTTCCACAAAACGGAGTTACATAGATGACCGGCATGACTTTATTGTTATCAGGAAAGTATGATGTACAGGGGGAAGACATTACTGATTTAAGGTGGAGAGGATATATTTTAAAATAGTGCTCGAAATTTCACATTTTTCCAAGTAATTATCGACCACTAAAGTTTGTATATTATGAAATATTTCCAATGCTATTTTCTGTTATCTAGAGCTTTTATAACTTTGATCAAACATAAATTTAATCAGTTAATGTGTTATAGATAATAAGTAATAATTTCTGTTTAATTAGTGATTAAATTTTAAAGGAATTTTTATTGGCAATTTTTATTATTATTTCATTTATCGACGCTTTAAATACCAATCGATAAAGTACATATAATTACTCTTTATACAGATAAATAATAGCAATGAATCGATAATTACTTATTCAAATCTTTATAAATTAGCTTATTTCTTTGTTTAGGAATTATTTTATCGAATTGTTATTTGACGTAAATATATTTTTTCGTAAAACTAATTAGTAGAATTAGTTGAAATTGATGTAATCTAACTAAAATAATTTTTATTAATGTTAAAGTTTTTTTTTTAATTTTGTAAGGAAAATTCTCCTTGGT